>NC_092708.1:393539329-393793271 GCF_047496885.1 Scyliorhinus torazame | reverse complement strand
TTAAAAAACAAACAAACAAAGATCTGACTATACACTACACAAATCCATTTTCCAGCACTTGACCCATAGCCCTGGAGGTTATGGCAGTGTAAGTGAATATCTAAATAGTTCTTCGATGTTCTGAGAGTTTCTGGCTCCAGCACCCTTTCAGGCAGTGTTCCAGACTCCCACCACCTCTGGGTGGCAAGGTTTCTCCTCAATGCCCGTCTTAACCTTCTAACTCTTTAAATCGATGCCTTCCTCTACGAATGGTAAAAGTGCCTTCCTATCCATCCTTTCTATGCCCGTCATAATCTGATACATCTTTACCAGGTCCCCTCTCAACCTCTGCTGCTCAAAGGAAAGCAGCACCAGCCACCCGTGACGAGGAGAAATGTCTTCACCGGGAGAGTGGTGAGCCTGTGGAATTCTCTACCACCGAAAGCAATTGAGACCAAAACATTGTATGTTTTCAAGAAGGAGTTGGCTTTGGTTTTGGGGCTAAAGGGATCAAAGGATATCGGGGAGGGGAAAGCAGGAACAGGTTTACTGAGTTGGATGATCAGCCATGGTAATGAATGGCGAGGAGGCTTGAAGGGCCAAAAGACCTACATCTGTTTCTATTCAATCATTTTTGGTACAGGGGCCGGAATGTGAAGACTAGGGGATTTTCACAGTAACTTCAATCCCGTGTTAATGTAAGCCTACTTAGAACATAGAACAGTACAGCACAGAACAGGCCCTTCAGCCCTCGATATTGTGCCGAGCTTTGTCCGAAACCAAGATTGTGAGAATAAAGATTATTATTATTTAACCACTTTTAATTCTGCTAAACCAGCCAGTACCTCCTCTCTCTCAATTTCCTCTTCATATTTCGCAGTCCTCCAACCTGATGTCTACACCTGCCCACGTCCTTTTCCATTGTGAAGACCGACGCAAAGTATTCATTGAGGGCTTGATCCACATACACATCATCTATATGGTCCACAATAGGTCCAACTCTTATTTTCTCTTTTATATATTTTTTTAAAAATCCTTTATTCTTCCCACCAAAGCTTTTTCATCCTCTCTTAGCTTTCCTAATTCCCTGACTGGAGCACTCCAGTACTTACTGTCCTGGATTTGTTCAAAATTGTGAAGAATTTTGACAGAGCAGAAAGAAAATACTGTCAGTTGGCAGGAGGATTGGTAACCAGAGGATACAGTCAAGATAATTAGCAAAAGAACCAGAGGGGCAATGAGAATTTAATTTTCTATAATATATTGTGTTATGATAAAGAATGTACTGCCTGACCGGGTAGGAAATATTGAATAGCAACTTACAAAAGCGAATTGGATGTCTACTTTTAAGAGCCATGATGTGGAGATGCCGGCGTTGGACTGGGGTGAGCACAGTACGAAGTCTTACAACACCAGGTTAAAGTCCAACAGGTTTGTTTCGATGTCACTAGCTTTCGGAGCGCTGCTCCTTCCTCAGGTTCTCCTGAGGAAGGAGCAGCGCTCCGAAAGCTAGTGACATCGAAACAAACCTGTTGGACTTTAACCTGGTGTTGTAAGACTTCGTACTGTACTTTTAAGAGGAAAGAGGAGAATGGGACACATTGGATCATCCTTTCACAGAGCTAGCACGTGCATGACGGACCAAATAGCCTCTTCCGGTGCCATCTCATCCCGTGTGCTGCCAGTAATGAAAAACATCCAAACAACAGAGTTCTTCCAGTTTAGAAATTGGCTTGTCAGGGGCAGAAGCAGGGAGCTATCTGGTAAAAGGTTACTTCATTTATTGTTGTCGGTCAGCAAGCGGATATTTCTGTCGCTGCCAATGATTAAAATCACAGCTGTCACGCCGTTATTCTGAGGAAAGTTATTTTTGGTTGCCTCGTGGCGACCCAAGTCATTGTCTCCCTGACAGGAGATTATTGCAGATTCAGGTTCCAACTGAAGCATAGCTACTGGGCCCACCAGTCGTTGGAGGCCATGGTTCGCGCCGGGGGGGGGGGGGGGGGGGGGGGGGGGGGGGGGGTTCCATCCACACTCAAATAGTACCAGCAAATCTACCAGATAGTGTGAATACCTTTAAGGGAAAGCTAGATGAGCACAAAATAGATAAGGCGATGGAGTGAAGCAAAGGGGGGAGAAAGCGCTGGTGTAGTTAGACCCTCAGTCACCTGGATCTGTGCAGTAAATTCTGTATCAACACCTTTCCTTCCAACGAGACTAGGAAGGCAAAGTTAATTCATATCCACAAGTCAGAGACATCTTGTTTCGTCACACCACTGGCAGAAAACTTCGAAGTATGAAGTAAATAAATTATACGCCCATTGCCCCCACACACACACAAAAAAAATCACTCAAAGTTCTGCAGGGCACAACTTTATCAATTGTATCATTAAGAGTGGGATGGCGCAGTGACTGGGAGAAGGGAGAAAGGACCAAATCTCCAGTGGCGGTTAATGGCTGACTTTAATCTGTGGCACTGCCGTAGGGATTGAGGTTGCCTTTTCTCTTCAAGCTACGGTTACTTTGATTCCTGACTTTCAGAGCTGCTCAGCATTCAGGCAAGTAGATAACAGAGATTTTTGGAACATAGTGTAATAGGAATGTGCATATTTGCTGTGTGCTGCATACACTGTTTGCATCAAGCCTAGACAAGAAGGTTGCTATAAATGAAGGTAATCAACATTACGCAAATAGTAACAGAAAGTGTGGAAATATTCAGCCTGTCGAGCAGCATCTGTGGAGGGAGAAAGAATTAACGTTTCAGGCCAAGGACCCTTCAGAGAATAAAAGCAAAATGCTGGAGATCTGAAATAAAAGCAGAAGGTGCAGGAAAAACTGGCAGCATCAGTGAAGAGAAAGACGTGAGTTTACGTTACCAGTTCAACCCTGACTCTCTCCTTGGGAACTGTTCTGAACATAGGTCCTTGACCTATAATGTTGACTGCTGCCAGAGCATTTCCAGCATTTTCTCTCTCTTTCAGATTTTCAGCATCCACGGTATTTTGCTTTTACATCAGTAAATTTTGAAATGTATTTATTAGTCTGTATTAATTTCACACTGGCTCTCTTTACTGACGCTGTATTAACTTGGCTCTTTTTGCCGGTTTTTCTTGGCACTGGTTCATTTGTCTGCAAGTCGGAGGGAGCCGTTCAGCAAGAGATCCTGTCTGCCCCCTCAAGGGGACTTAAATGATCCCAGGATCGGGGTGGGATGTGACACAGTGGTTAGCACTGCAGCCTACGGCGCTGAGGACCTGGGTTCGAATCCCGGCCCTGAGTCACTGTTCGTGTGGAGTTTGCACATTCTCTCCGTGCCTGCGTGGATCTCACCCCCACAGCACAAAGATGTGCACGGTCGGTGGATTTGCCACACTAAATTGTCCCTTAATTGGGAAGAAAAATGAATTGGGTACTCTAAAAAAATTTAAATCCCAGGATATTTTCAAAGGGAGTCGATATTCATCTATCAAACATCTAAAACAGATAATCTGACCATTATCACTTTGCTGTTTGTGGGAACAATGCACCATTGGGCTGCCATGTTCTGAACATTACAAGAGTGACTTCTCAGTAAGTCTGCAGATGACACTAAAATAGGTGGCAATGAGAAAGATTATCAAAAATTGCAGCTGGATCTTGATCAGCTGGGGAAGTGGGCCAAGAAATGGCAAATGGGGTTCAATACAGATAAGTGCGAGGTGCTGTATTTTGGAAAGTCAAAGCAAGGTAGGGCTTTCACGGTGAATGGTAGGACCACAGGGAGTATCGTGGAACAGAGGGACCTTGGAGTTCAGGTGCACGGTTCTCTAAAGGTGGAGTCGCAGGTGGATAGGGCCGTGAAGAAGGCTTTTGGCATGCTGGCCTTCATCAGTCAGGACGTTGAGTATAGAAGTTGGGAAGTTATGTTGCAATTGTACAGGACGTTGGTGAGGCTGCACCTGGAGTATTGTGGCCAGTTTTGGTCGCCTTGCTGTCGGAAAGATGTTAAAAAAGATGTTTTTTAAAAAGATGTTATTAAACTGGAGAGAGTGCAGAAGAGATTCACAAGGATGTTGCCAGGACTCAAGGGGACTGAGTTACAGGGAGAGAGTGGACAGGCTGGGACTTTTTTCTTTGGAGCGTCGGAGCTTGAGCGGTGATCTTATAGAGGTGGATAAGATCATGAGGCATGGATAGGGTGAATGCACTCAGTCTTTTTCCCAGGATGAGGAATCGAGAACTAGAGGGCATAGGTTTAAATTAAGAGGGGAAAGAATTAATGGGAACCCGAGGAGCAACTTTTTTTACTTATGTGGAATGAGCTGCCGGAGAAGTGCTTGAGGCAGGGATATTGACAACATTTAAAAGGCATTTGGACAGATACATGGAGAGGAAAGGTTTAGAGGGATAGGGGCCAAATGCAGACAAATGGGGTTGGCTTTGATGGGCCTTTGGGTTAGCAGGGACCAGTATGGGCCGAAGGGCCTGACTCCCTGCCGTAGATTCTATGATTCTATGACTACACTTTCCGCACACGTGAGTACGGCCTCAACCGGGACCTGGGATTCATGTCGCATTACATTCACCCCCCACCATCTGGCCTGGGCTTGCGAAATCCTACCAACTGTCCTGGCTTGAGACAATTCACACCTCTTTAACCAGATCCGCCAGGACCTGTAAAGACTTAATTACCTGCAAATGCTCGCATTCAAAGCATTGTCTTGCATTTTTGACTTTGTCCATATATATGTTTCTGGCATCTACCTCTTCATTCACCTGAGGAAGGAGCTGCGCTCTGAAAGCTAGTGATTCGGAACAAACCTGTTGGACTTTAACCTGGTGTTGTAAGACTTCTTACTGTACACTTCAAAAATATCTCATTGGCTGTGAAGCATTTTAGAACAGTCAGAAGTCATACAAACGTTAAAGAAAGTTATCTTTTTTAATTTGCAGTTTCTTTTTTTTAAATTTAGAGTACCCAATTCATTTTTTCCAATTAAGGGGCAATTTAGTGTGGCCAATCCACCTACCCTGCACTTCTTTGGGTTGTGGGGGCGAAACCCACGCAAACACGGGGAGAATGTGCGAACTCCACACAGACAGTGACCCAGAGCAGGGATCGAACCTGGGACCTCGGCACTGTGAGACAGCAGGGCTAACCACTGCGCCATGGTGCTGCCCAATTTGTAGTTCAACCTATACTCTTAAGACCTCAAATCACGGCTGAGATCCCATGCTCTTCCCATGCTCTATCCAACCATGGTATGGAACGGACAAGGAGCAAGCTATGGCTGTCCCACAAAATTAAATAGCTTCTTGTTACTTACTGTCTGGGTTGGCAAATGAAGGAGTATTTGGATGCACGATTAGAGTTGGCATCACCGTGGGGTAGTAGTCAAGCACCAGCTGTTAATTTTGATGGGAGGAGAAATTGGGAAAATGGAAACTTTCCCATTGCTCCAGAGGGATGGCATCCCTATTATCACATTCCAGGCCGGTCTTAGACCCGTGGCTTTCTTGATTTCATGGCCACCAAGGAGTCCACAGCAAGAGGCGTAAAGAAACTCGATTTTATTAATAAACAACTATTCACACAATACTCTTCAGGTTCCAGCCAGGTCACTCTGCCCGGCTCCCATTCGGGACGAGATTTAATTGCCAGAGTCCATCACTCTGCTGATGGGCCCCCGCCCCTCAGTGGGGAGGCTCGTATTCTACGAGGCTGACGGGGGGGGGGGGGAATAATTGGTCCATCCCCGTGGGTCTCGTGTGGACTACAACACTTGAATTCAAAGAATTGCACCTTAACAGAGCCAGCCGATAATCAGAACAGGTAGAGCATGACTGGAGTCCCATTTAGACTCAGATTGGATAGGAACAGCAGCCGTTCCTCCCTGAAGGACGTTGGTGACCCTCGTGGGGATTTCGTTTTGGTAATTTGGCTTCTTAATTTCCATTTTTGAAAGGAGATTCATTCAAATTCTCTCCGTTTTTGTGGAATTTAAACTGACTCCTGTGAACTGTATGATGGCTTCTCCCAGTCACTCCAGACCTTTTGTGGGGGGGGGGTCTTGAAGCGAGGAATATATTTCTGTCAAAAGCAAAATGCTATGGATGCTGTATGTACTCAGCAGGTCAGGCAGCATCTGTGGAGAGTGAAACAGAATTAATGTCTTGGGCTGATGACCAACCATCCTGAATCTTGAAGGACTTTAAACAGAAGTCCCATCTGGTTTAGCTCAGTGGGCTAGATAGCTGGTTTGTAATGCAGAACAAGGCCAGCAGCGCGGGTTCAATTCCCGTACCGGCTGAGAATTCTGAATTCTCCCTGTGTACCTGAACAGGTGCCGGAGTGTGGCGACTAGGGGCTTTTCACAGCAACTTCATTGCAGTGTTAATGGAAGCCTACTTGTGACAATAAAAAGATTATTATTATTGTCTACCTGCCTTTTTGATGTCTCAGCTGAAAGTGCAACATTCCCTCAATGCAACACTGGGAGAGGGGAGTCAGCTTGGATAGGGACTTGGATTCATGACCTTATCTCTGAGGTTTGAGTGTCAGCACTAAGCCACACTCGATATCTAATGTTAAGTCAATAATGTGACTGCAGCATCTCGAAACTACTTTGTGTCTTGATTTTTTGGCATATGCAAAGCAATTAAGCTTATTTCATCTCCTGTCTTTTCAGCTGTCTCTACGGATGGCAAGGACAGTTCTGTGACGACTGCATCCCATACCCAGGATGCATCCATGGGACTTGCATGGAGCCGTGGCAGTGCAACTGCGAAACCAACTGGGGGGGCCTGCTCTGCGACAAAGGTATGTGTGTCCCGAGCACCTTCACACGGGCAGCTCTGCGGATGCGATATGGAGAGAGAGAGGGGGATTGTTTCAAATGCTGATTAAATTGGTGAATATGCCGATCAGAACACTATCCATTGTGGTGATGCCTGAAACAAAGTGTTCATAAATACAAGTTAAGTTACCAATTCAGTAGGGGATTCAGGAGAAACCTCTTTACCAGAGTGGTCAGAATGTGGAATTCCTTACCAGAAGGCGACGTTGAGGCAAATGGCATGGATGTATTTACGGGGAAGCTGAATCAATACATGGGGATGGGAGGGGGACAGGGAGGAATAGAAGGTGAAGTAGAGTGAGAGGAGGCTCAAGTGGAACATGAACACTGGCATGGACCAGCTAAGCTGGAGGGCCTGTTTCCTTCAAAATGTTATGTAATGTTTATTGAGTAATTTGTGGTTAATTTACATATTGGCAGCAGTATTCTGTGGGGAACTTTAATTAATCGCAGTGCCAGGTATTTTCAGCGCACCGCCCCGTGTTGCTCGTGCCTCTAGCCAGCAGCCTCTGCTTGCCAGTGTTTCTCTCCAGAGCTCTGCAACCCGGGGAGGTTTCCAGGTGTAAGTCCGGTTCGATGAGTGGAATCTGCGTTTTTGCCGTTAGACATGGTGGAAGTTCCACCACCCACCCGCCACTGTAACTCACTGAAATTCCAGTGTTGATCCTTTTCCTATCTTTGAAAAGGTGCTGGCGTGCTGATGGTGTGCAATATGTCGGACTGGCCAAGACCCAAAAAGTGCCATGGGGCCCTTTGTCTGCTTCATGTGTGCAGTCCCTCAAACACCTTTTTTGCCAGAAGTCTACCTGGCTCCTTGAATTTGGCAACATTTAACTGCTCCACTGTCTCAGGGCACTCTGCCTGACACACACCCACCTCTACTCAAATATCACTTGTGTACAAGTCCGTGTCTACTACCTTCAGTTTGTGATTGTGTTGAACAGAGGTCCCCTGTTTGCACCCCCGAAGAATCCTGACTATGTTTGAACCTACACATTACCAACTTCTAGTGGGGCTGATCTGCCAGTCTGATATGTTGACTGCTGTAATAATAACTCCAACCTTTTCAGAATGGGGCTTATTTTGCCGAAGGACGGTTTAAAAGGGAAACTATTTAATATCCATGTGATATGTGACTGGCTGACGGGTGATTGATGAGTCCAGGTTGCACTGGATAAATATCAAGTTGCCACTTTTTCACACTCCGTTGGATATCAGCGGCGCGATCTACCAACCAAGTCGTGCATGACCAGGAGCACGACATGGCCGGTAGATGCCAGGTGAGGCCTTTCGCAGGCGCCCTGGCTGCCAGTGGGCCTCACGGGATCTACCCAAGTCCCGAGAAGAGGCATGACCAGAATCCCACAATGGGCGAGATCAAGCCGAGTGCGCTGAAGTAGGTTTCAAACCCACTGAAGCAAACTCACCCGGAATCTAATGGCCTCCCAAGGAGTCCCCAATTGGGCACCATTGAGTACAAATGTAGACGAGGCAGAATGGCACCGGGGGTGGAGGGGCTCCAGGCCATCGGAGGCCCCTGGGTAGCCAGAGATAGTGTAGAGTTGCCTCTGGGCCCTCCCTCTGGCAAGGTGCTCCGATGGCACCTCCAAGCTACCAGCAGCGCAGGTTTCCCAGGTGCCAGGTTGGCCAAGGGTTAGGGCCGGAAAGGGGGGGGGGGGCATGCCCATTAATGGAGGATGGGGAATGAAGGTGGGGGTGTGCAGGGCAGGTATGAAGGAGCTCCTGGAAGGTTGGGGGTGGGGAAGGGGGGGTCCTGGAGGGAGTGGGGACAGAAAGGTGTGGGAAGACTTGTAAAGCCGGGGGGGGGGGGACACTCAGCGGTGTCCTCATGGGGGGTGTGGCATTGCCCCAGGGTGGGGGATGAAGCTCACTTGGAGATCGGGGACACCCTTTCAAAATGGCAGCCCGATCTCCGAGGAGCCGGTCTGGCCAGTGAGTTCAGCTCCCAGTGATGAAAAAAACTGTGTGGGCTAAACCGGTGACCCCATGGCCCAAGAAAGTGACGAAGTGTGGTTAGACAGCAGTGAGGAACTCACTGACAGAGCCAGCGGGAAGCTCCCAACAAAACCCGTCACAAGTGACCCTTAGAAACTTTTCCGTTAGATTGCGCCCCTGGTATCTCGATGTGTACATGTGGCTTTTTGTGTCCGACCCTTTAACTCAAAACAATTCTTTTTATTCCTAAAGATTTGAATTACTGTGGGACGCACCATCCCTGTATGAATGGAGGGACCTGTATGAACACTGAGCCTGACGAATACCAGTGCGTCTGTCCTGAAGGGTATTCCGGCAAGGCCTGTGACGTGGGTAAGTGAGTCATAGCTACAGATCCACCTCTGCTCCCACGTACAGTGAAGCTCTTAGTATAGCGGGTGTGATTTATCCAAGGTTCTATTGGAGCTGTCCGTGCTGCAGCTGTTTTTATGTGTGTGTGACCAAGGCGGTAGTATATTGGCAGACTGACCAACATCTATTTTGGGGGCAAGGGAGGTGGGGCTGTTGCAGGGGCCGAGAGGGAGAAACACTTTTTCAGCAAGTTAGATCCTGTTGTCTACACATTATCCGGCAAAGGCGAGCAGGGCGTCTGCCTGTTCTTTCTCTTCTCCTGCTCCCCTCTTTTTTTTTCCTTCTCCTCCCACCCCCAACCAGATCGGGGGACTCTCGGGGAAATTGAAACACACCCCGTGCAGACATAACGAGAACATCCCCTTGGTGCTTTGCAGAAGCATTATAAAGCAAAATGTGACACTGAGCTGCAGGAGAAGATGTTGGACAGAGAAAATGGGCCTTGAGCCAGCGCGATGAACCAATGGCCTCCATCCTTTACTGTAATTTTCATGTTAAAAATACAGAGTTCGATTCAGAACTTGCATCGTCTCCTCTGTAGTTAGCCTTGGGACCCAGATTTCCAAGGTGGTGGCCGTGCATATTATAATGTGAATTTCACCGAGTTGGTCGCATCAATCAGAATTTAGGAAAAATGGCCTCTGTTGCTCCTGGGTTTGTCCAGACGTGGGCGGGAGTGAGTTCTTTATCCATGTTTGAGTTTCATTCCAACTCCCCTCTGACCTTGTTTCCAGCTGAGCATGCCTGTGTATCCAACCCATGTGCAAATGGAGGAACCTGCAGCGAGGTCGAAACCGGATTCCAGTGTCACTGTCCTTCGGGTTGGAATGGGACAATCTGTACAATTAGTAAGTCGCCACAAGGAACATATATTTAAACAGTGACTATGTATTACAATGTTCAACGGAAGGGCAGCACGGTGGCACAGTGCTTAGCACTGCTGCCTCACGGCACCGAGATCCCAGGTTCGATCCCGGCTCTGGGTCACTGTCTGTGTGGAGTTTGCACATTCTCCCCGTGTCTGCGTGGGTTTCGCCCCCACAGCCCAAAGATGTGCAGGGTAGGTGGATTGGTCACGCTAAATTGCCCCTTAATTGGAAAAAATGAATTGGGTACTCTATTTAAAAAAAAATGTTCAAAGTTGTTATAAAGCAAAATTTAACACTGAGAACGTGTGGTATTAGGGCAGATAACTAGAAAGTTTGGCCAGAGAGAGATTTTAAGGAACATCTTGAAGGAGGGCAGAGAGGAGGTTTAGGGAGGGAATTCCAGAGCTTAGGGGCTTGGCAACACCACTGCCTCTGATGGAATGATTTAATTAAAGGTTATTCAAGACCAGAATTTGAATCTGTGATAGCTGTAATAAATGATTCCACCTGAGGAAGGAGCAGTGCTCCGAAAGCTAGTGATTCGAAACAAACCTGTTGGACTTTAACCTGGTGTTGCAAGACTTCGTACTGTGCTCACCCCAGTCCAACGCCGGCATCTCCACATCATGTAATAAATGAGTTTGTGCAGCTACTAGCATCAATCCGCATTTTCAGATAATGTCTCTCTTGATTTTCCCCAATACACAAAAATGAGAATAATGGCTATACATGTTCAGGCTACCTGAGGTAATCTTGTCATCCATCATTATTCACAGAAAGTAAAAATCATTTATTCCATAATCATCTCCTTTGGAGAGAACCTCCCCATCAGTACTCTTGGCTAAGGCTTGTGTTTGCAACAGGATAGAAGCAAGGAGGGAAAATTATCTGAGAGAGATTTCTCACAATTGGAGAGTGCCATTGACCTCGTAATGGAGATTTGCACCTGATACTGTGCCTGCTGGTGCATGGGGCTTCCTCTGAACAGTGCCAAGAGCTCACCAACTCTCGGGCGCACTCTTTGGACAGCATTGACAGGTCAACAGGGTACACATACTGGGTAATAGTGAGGGGCTGCCGACTCCTGATTAAGCTGATTGGACAACTGCAGGCAGTTAGCACCACCCCACAGCTGCACTGGATGTGGAGGGGGCTGGCAACTACCAAGCGAGCAAAGTTCAAGACAAACTTTCCAGTTTGTGCATTCTGCTTCCGTGCTTTGAAGAGGTGCAGTTACAAAAGTGTGGCTGAATGGGAATAGAGGTTCGAGGATCACGGAAGAATTGATCCCAGGATAATGATGTTTTTTATAATCAATTTATGGGATGTGTGCGTCGCTGGTTAGGCCAGCATTTATTGTCCATCCCTAGTTGTCCTTCAGAAGGTGGTGGTGAGCTGCCGCCTTGAACCGCTGCTGTCCTTGAGGTGTAGGTACACCTGTGCTGTGAGGGAGAGAGTTCCAGGATTTTGCCCCAGCGACAGTGAAGGGGCTGCCAAAGGAACCTTGGTGAGTTCCTGCAGTGCATCTTGTAGCATGTACATCATTTAAAGAAATTTGGGCAGATCTTCGAGAGTCATCTTGTCCCTCTGGCTGTAAAGGTGGTATCCTTGGGCCTGAGGTGCATCATTCTTTCTCGCTTACACTGTCTGTTAATGAGCTGTCAGTATTTGTTGGATGTCAAGGGCAGCACGGTGGTGCAGTGGTTAGCACTGCTGCCTCACGGCGCCGAGGTCCCAGGTTCGATCCCGCCTCTGGGTCACTGTCCGTGTGGAGTTCGCACATTCTCCCCGTGTTTGCGTGGGTTTCGCCCCCACAACCCAAAATGTTCAGGTTAGGTGGATTGTCCACGCTAAATTGCCCCTTAATTAGATAAAACTAATTGGGTATTCTAAATTTAAAAAAAAAAAGTATTTGTTGTAAGTCTCTTTATCCTACTGGACAGTGCTTACACTCTTGGGAAAATGGTGAACAGAGTATATGCAGATTCTGGTTAATTATGGGTGGAGGGAGCACTTGGCGGTGAGTGGAAGAGGAAAAGAAGGCAGAAAGTTAGCTTTTGCATATTTTGTAATGAGTTTCTTTTTGGAAGCTTTATATTGTGACAAGAATAGGTAAATTCCTGTGGCTCCATCTATTAGGAGTTGCACAGTTGGAAGGGTTGCACTTCCCAGAGGGTTCTTGGCGAAGCACTGGCATTCATCACATGGACATTTTGGGGTGATGTCTGTGGTGACTTTAACCGTAATGCCCAGTGGCAGACTTCTACCTTCTTCATTGAGAAGGAGCTTCCATCAATCTGGCTGACCCAAGTCTGCCCTCTTGACTTTTGGACACAAGACTCAAGACCACCCAAGATAATGAGACAAAGATGGGGTGCATTGCCTTGGAAAGCAGGCAGGTTTTGTTCTACTCCCTTCTATTGTTGAATGACCTACAGATCAGAAGAACTGTCATTCATAACTAGAAAATACGCCATTGCTTGCAAGTTCTCACCAAGCCATACCATTCTGACTTGGAAATGTATCACTGTCTCTCATAGTTGCTGGGTTATAAACCCAGAACTCCCCTGACAGCACTGCGTGTGTACCTACACCACCAGGACTGCTGTCTCAGGAAGGCGGCTCACCACCATCTTCTCGAGGGCAATTGGGAATGGACAATGAATGCTGACCTTCTGAGCGACGCTCACTCCCTGTGAATGAACACATTTTTCAAAAAAACAACTATCCTGGGCGTCATTCTCTGACCCCCCGCTGGGTCGGAGAATGGCCGTTGGCCGCCATGAATCCCGCCCCCGGCCAAAGTCTCCGGTACCGGAGATTGGGCGGGGGCGGGAATCGGGCCACGCCGGTTGGCGGGACCCCCCGTTCAATTCTCTGGCCCGGATGGGCCGAAGTCCCGCCCAGAAATTGCCTGTCCCGCCGGCGTAAATCAAACCTGGTATTTACCGGCGGGACCAGGCGGCGTGAGCGGGCTCCGGGGTCCTGGGGGGGGGCGCGGGGCGATCTGACCCCGGGGGGTGCCCCCACGGTGGCCTGGCCCGCAATCGGGGCCCACCGATCCGCGGGCGGGCCTGTGCCGTGGGGGCACTCTTTCCCTTCCGCCTCCTCTACCGCCTCCACCATGGCGGAGGCAGAAGAAACTCTCCCCACTGCGCATGCGCGGGAAACTTTCAGCAGCCGCTGACGCTCCCGCGCATGCGCCGGGAAACTGTCAGCTGACGCTCCCGCGCATGCGCCGCATTTCCGCGCCAGCTGGCGAGGCAACAAACGCCATTTCCGCCAGCTGGCGGGGCGGAAATCCCTCCGGCGTCGGCCTAGCCCCAACATTGAGGGGCTAGGCCGCCAAAGATGCGGAGCATTCCGCACCTTTGGGCCGGCGCGATGCCCGTCTGATTGGCGCCGTTTTTGGCGCCAGTCGGCGGACATCGCGTCGTTGGGGGAGAATTTCGGCCCTAGTTCTTTATCATGTCACTTAAATGTCCGAAAGTACCGTGCCTGCTGTTGATCACGTTTTACTGCAGCAGATTGGTAATTAGGCACATAATGGCAACCGATTTTCACACAAAGCAAGATCCCCCCCCCCACAAAATGCCGATTCAATTTGTTTCCAGTGGTGATGGCTAAAGGAGAAATGTTGGCACACACACACTGTTTTCTCTTCAGATAACACCATGGAGATGAAGGGTAACAAGACCTCAGTTTAACATCTCAGTTCTCATGGAAACTTACTCCATGTGATCTTTTCTGTTTGTGATGAATGTAAGAATTTCCGATATATGGTATTGTGTGAATTTGGTGCAGTAAGGGTAAAAAGCCTGGGTTAGGGTCTGTATGTGACTGCTGCAGTCATGTTTTTAAAAATCCTGGTTTGAAAGACAGCCGGGCTTTGTGGCCACGAAAGGGATAATTAAAGCATTGTAAAAGTAAGGGCTAATGGGATTTTGTTTATATAAAGGCTCCCTGGGGAGTAGATAATTAGAGACATTGCATTTGGCCTTAGTAAGACGTAGTGAATGGGAGGAACCGGGACTGAAGCAGTCAGGCGTTGAGTTTCTGGAATAAAGCAGTTTAGATTGGGGATGTGAATAGATGAGCAGCCTTTTGCCAAATGCTGAGAAGTTAAACGGTAGCTTTGACACAGGCAAGAATCTGCAAGCTGGTTTCTGAAGAATCTCTCTCTCAAAGTAGTTTATCCAAGACATCTCAATATTCCTGGGTCCGCTAACTGTATTTAAAATAGATTTTGCTTGGGTTTTGCTTGAGTGGAGATAAAAGATAACAGTTAGGATTTAGTGTTTCATTTTATTGTTTATTATTTTCTTGTATGTTAAAGTTATTTACTCCTAAATTAGTAATAAAGTTTAAAAATTATATGTATACCATATCCTTGTTTGTGCGTGGGATCATTCGTGGAGCGAAGTGTCCTATCCTCACAGTCTTACAAATTAAATAAAATATTGGGGTTTCTGTCCGGTATCCTAGCAACTGTTGGGGTCTGGTCTGGGATTGTAATATGTTCATTTTGGTGTTAGGCTGCTTGTAGTGTAGAGATTGAAAAACATTCAAAGATTTGTAGAAATCTGTACCTAATGTTTTGTAATCTCTGAGCAGTAATTATTTGAGTTTCTACATTATTGACCTTGGCTCTCTCTCCTCTCTCTCTGTCTCTACAGACATAAATGAATGCGAGTCCAGCCCTTGTGCACATGGTGGGACTTGTATTGATCACGTTAATGGATTTGTGTGCATCTGCCCACAGCAGTGGATCGGGAAGACTTGCCAGCTGGGTAAGGAGCTACACATGAGCTTCTGCTCATACACAAACTGGTTGTCGATAACTTTGGCAAGGCTCCCGGCTACAGATAATATTCTTTAACAGGCAGATTAAATGGAGTTGAAGCAGAAGCCCTATTCGAACTGAATGGGCAGATAGATTTGAGGTGCTGAATGGCCTGTAGAATCTTTTTCTGCACGACGATTTCAGCTCTTGAAAGAAGCCTGGGGTGTGTGCGCAGGGTTGGGCTCCTGGAGCTGTGGTGGCTTGGCCTTGAGTAGGGTTGACATTGCTTCAGTCTGGTGCCTTGTTTGGTGGTGGTGCTGCTGAATTTCTTTCCTGAAATCTCAAATTCACTAACTTCTGTTTCCTGTTTTTTGAAATTGTGATGATTGCTGTATAGGGAAACACAATATATGATCTGCTGTGGTGACCAGGAAAATGCATTAACATCATTGGCAGGCACCTGACCCTGTAATAAATTTGAAGTGTTTTCTTTGGGTGGGAATCTGGCAGATATCATTGCAGGAGAAACCTTTGCTCCTACATTAATTAGCTCGAGGCCGAATCACATCTTTTGGGTGATTTTTTTATTATGAAGATTATTCGGGATTCTTTTTGCAATTGACAGCCACTTTCCTCCCATCACCACCTCGATCCCTTCCTCCTGGTATCACCCAATGGCTAATTGCTGAAGCTCTGTGCTATTGGCTCAAACTACATCGATCAGGAGTTATGCCAGGATGCACTTTCTTCACAATCTGGAGCACTCTGCCTTCGGAACTCTGTTGACATTAGTTAGCAGCTAGTTGCAGTTAAGATGCAGGTCTCTCAAAGAATTTACAGTGCAGAAGGAGGCCATTTGGCCCATCGAGTCTGCGCCAGCCCGTGGAAAGAGCACCCTATCTAAGCCCACACCTCCACCCTATCCCCATAACCCCACCTAACCTTTTTTGGTCACAAAGGGCAATTTAGCACGGCCAATGCACCTAACCTGCGCATCTTTGGACTGTGGGAGGAAACCGGAGCACCCGGAGGAAACCCACGCAGACACGGGGAGAACGTGCAGACTCCGCACAGACAGTGACAGTGACCCAAGCCGGGAATCGAACCTGGGACCCTGGAGCTGTCAAGCAGCAGTGCTACCCACTGTGATGCATGTAATTAGATCTCCGATCTAATTGAATGATGTGACAGGTTGAAAGGCCTCGTTATGTTCCTTTGTTCTAGAGAGAACAAGGTTTGAGCAAAGAGCTGTGAAACCTTACACCCCTCTGCTGTGTGCTACAATTACTGAGGGCTCAGCCCACCGGTGGGGACGCGCTGAGCTGCAGTACTCTCTGAGCTCACACCGATGGACAGAGTAAAGCATGGGTGCTATTCAAGAGGAAAAATTGTCACGTGATTAAACAAGCTTGTCAATATATGCTCAACCCGGCTTAGGGTTTAGTGCTGATCTCTGCTGGTATTCATTTTAAATAATGCGACTGGATGAAATGGGTTCTTGGTGATTAAATGTTTGGGTCTTTTTGCAGCTAATCTGCTTGTTTGCTTTTTAAGCTGCAGTTGCTGACTCTCCTCTTCCTCTCTCTTTCTCTCTTTCTTTCTTTCTTTCTCTCTCTCCCATGTCCTTTCACAGATGCTAATGAATGTGAGATGGAGCCTTGCGTTAATGCTTATTCTTGCAGAAACTTGATTGGTGGATATTACTGTGACTGCCTCCTGGGATGGTCTGGACAGAACTGTGACATCCGTCAGTATTCACTTTATATATTCATGTACATGAAAATACACGTGTATAGTTTTGATGTGTCGTGCTAACCATTGACTGCGTTTTTCACAAAGCAAAGATGATGCTGGTAGTCAGCACAGGTTTATATCTGCCCCCCCCTCCCCCACTGCTGGGACACTCATGGAGTGGTACAGTTCAGCAAGGCCCTTGATTCTCACCCAGTGGGGGTCACTGGCAAAGATCGCATTCAGTACTCATTCCTAATTGCCCTTGAAACCTTCTTGAATGCCTATGGCACTCCTACAAGGCTTTAAGTAGGGAGTTCCAGTATCTTTGACTCAATGTTGGGTTCAAGTCAGATGGTTCTATGGCTTGCAGAGGTGGTGCTGCTCCCATACACCGCCTATCCTTGCCTTACTAGCTGGTGGAGAGAACAGTTTTCAGAGGGTATCGGTCTGTGTCTGCTGGGGACCAGGAGAGAAATGAGCTGGAAATTCTGTTCCCGATCACTGCTCAGTGACCCTTTGGTGGAAAGGATGGACGCCGAAGGAAAGGATTGGGCTTGGGTGTGACAGCCTCCACTGCCCAATGATGTGCCGACACGCTCTGCCTACCCGCGCACAGGTGGAGCGCCTGTATGGACGTCGCGCCCCTGGATGGCCCCGTGTATCTCGGTGCTCTGAAAAGGGGGATTTGTCTCTGGATTATAGCAGCAGGGAAATAATGGTGATCGCTCCTCTCGCTGTGAAACAAGCCCCTCCTTTCACTGGAGGGAATTCATCTGCAGAGGATTTGTGTGGGCCTGCATGTGTTTTTCTGCATGTGTTCAGTTTTTATATATAGGCATGTTGGGAAATGAGAAGGGCAAGTTCAAACAGCGAAGCAGACTACATTATATAGTGTCCTTTATGTTATACCTCATGTAATTGTGGACTTGTTGCCTCTTCAGATGTCCGTGGCTGCCATGGACAGTGCCAGAATGGAGCAATGTGTAAGGTATGAAAAGGAATGTTTTAAATAGAATTACAAAGAATGTGTAGTATCGAAACAGCTTTATGTCAGCGTTAATGCTGGATACAAGCCTCCTTCGCCCTAAATTCATCTCTGCCATCAGCATATTCCTCAAGGCAACTTTGGTTAAACTCATTGCTAGCCTTTGAGTCACGCCTCCATTTCAGTGTCCACTTGTTTGGTACTGTGACTGTGAAGAGTAATTTGCAGATTAAACTAGAGCCTCCTGTAAAAGGGCCTGTTTCTGTACCTGCAGCAAACTGGTTAAGACGCGTCTTACATTTGAAGTTTTGTTGGTAAATGCTGCAAGTTGCCTAGCCTTTGCTTCAGTGGGTAGTTGTGTGTCCTCTGTAGTACAGGGTTCTCAAACTCCCTACAAACATGGCGCCCTCTTTGGGATCCCCTTCAATGTTTCTATAAAAAAAAAACACAGTTTCCCCTAACCGGAGTTTCCCTGAGGAGTGCCCTCTATTCGGAAAAACATGCCAGAACATCAACAAATAGAGAATTCTCCAGGCGCTACTCTCTGCAGTGCTTGGCACATCTAACACCAGTGGAGAAAAAAACTCATAGGTCCAGTGGGGTTCATTTCTTTCCTGTTCTAGAGTTCATAGAATTCCCACAGTGCAGGAAGAGGCAGTTTGGCCCTTTGAGTCTGCACCGACCCTCTGAAAGTGCTCTTAATGGGCCGAATTCTCTTGGTGGTGCATTGTTCACTGGGGGCGGGATTCTCTCTTCCCTCTGCTCGTGAATTGAAGCCACCCCACGCAACCGGTAAGCCCGCTGGGGGGGGGGCTGCTCTGCCGGCAGGACCATGGAATCCCAATGGCCGGAGAATTCCAGCAAATGTCTCATTCTGATTTTTTTCTTCCTGCCTCTCAGTCATGTCCCCGACTGTGGTTCTGCTTTGCTGTCTGTTTGTGTCTAACATTTCCTCCCCCGTTTTTCCCCCCCAAGGTGCCTCCTGCCGGCACCTTTCTGTGCCTCTGCAAAGTACTGGAGGTTTTTTTTGCTGTCTCTATAACCTCTTTATGTTTTAACATTTCAGCACGATGATGTACAAGGGTACCAGTGCCTCTGCCCACGTGGGGTTGTTGGCAGAAACTGCGAATTCAAAATGAACGAATGTGCAAGCAAACCTTGCCTGAATGGAGGACAATGTCAGGACCTGCTCGGTGGCTTCCACTGTCACTGCATACGGGGTTATTCCGGAACCTTCTGCGAGGTACGCTCCACATGTTCGCCACAGCTGGTGTACGGTGCGTGTTGGGTTTGCTCCCGTTTTCCAATGAGTCAACCTAAAATTACCGCCCGAGTTTTGAACCTGTCCTTGTGCTGTGCTTCCCGCTTTGTTGGACTGAGCTCTCTGCTGGGTTAGCCGGCCTCCGTGGGGGTGGGATCGAATGGAAGGCGACGCCGGGCAGCACGGTGGCGCAGTGGGTCAGCCCTGCTGCCTCACGGCGCCGAGCTCCCAGGTTCAATCCCGGCTCTGGGTCACTGTCCGTGTGGAGTTTGCACATTCTCCCCGTGTTTGCGTGGTTTTCACCCCCACAACCCAAAGATGTGCAGGGTAGGTGGATTGGCCACGCTAAATTGTCCCTTGGAAAAAATGAATTGGGTACACTAAATTTATAAAAAAATACAAAAAAATGGGAGGCGACGCCACATTGGCTCGGAACAACCCATACCTGCACGAGGTTCAATAAATTGGCGAGGGCTCCTCCTGTACCTGGAGCTTTCCAATAATGATCTTTCCTTCCCGATCCAAGCTCGAATTGGAAAGCGCAGGTGTGTGGTCATTGGCTGAGGATGTGTCCAGCTGGAACGTGATGCAGAGTGGGAAGTAAATGTATCGTCATTGAGAGTCACCTTCAGGACTGGAGGGGAGAAAACCGGCAGTTTAAAGAATTTCAATTGATTCCCACCTGCCAGAAGCCTGGTCCTGGAGTCATGTGTAACCAAAACATTTGATTCCTGTATCCTGAAAATATTGAAATGAAGTGAGACCACATTCAGTGCTGTGCGTGGGCAGAGTACAGCAGAGATTTTACATGCTGTGACTTGATTATTCAAATGGGGCATGTTGTGTTATGTACTCTGGGATAACACAGGCTGCAACCCGATGCAGCTTTGACCGAAAGATACTCCAGACTTTGAAGTAAGTTCAATGTGATTTATTGAACCATTAGCACAGTTCTCTATGAGTTCGACTCTCCTGCTAATCTTGCTATAGTAACTCAGTCTAACTAAACAGTCTGCTCTAAGCCATGTGGTGGGTGTGATGCTTCTGATTTGCCCCTGTCCTACTCTCTAAGTGTCGCCTGTGGAAAGAGAGAGAGCATGTGTGCCCCGTCCTTGTATATGGGTTATGTAATGCTCCCTTGTGGTAGTGTCACCTCTGGGTGTCTTGACTGTCCATTGGTCGTGTCCTATTCTATGTGTTCATTCGCTGTATGTCTGCATGTCATATCGTCTCTGGTGCTCCCTCTAGTGTTTACTTAGTCGTAGTGTATTTACATTAACCCCTTGTGTATTTACAGTGATGCATATCACCACATCCCCCTTTTTTCGTGTTACATATTTTCTGTACAGTGTTAAAGAGATATTGAACAAAAACAGGTAAATAAGTGATGACATGTACAAGTTATGATGACTGTGATGACTATACAAGATCAAAGAATAGTTATTATGACATTGAGGATTATACAATACCAAATAATAGTTATAGACATAGAATTTACAGTGCAGAAGGAGGCCATTCGGCCCATCGAGTCTGCACCGGCTCTTGGAAAGAGCACCCTACCCAAGCCCATACCTCCACCCTATCCCTATACCCCAGTAACCCCACCCAACACTAAGGGCAATTTTTGGACACTAAGGGCAATTTATCATGGCCAATCCACCAAACCTGCACATCTTTGGACTGTGGGAGGAAACCGGAGCACCCGGAGGAAACCCATAGGCAGACATGGGGAGAATGTGCAGACTCCGCACAGACAGTGACCCAAGCCGGGAATCGAACCTGGGACCCTGGAGCTGTGAAGCAATTGTGCTAACCACTGTGCTATCGTGCTGCCCAAAACCCACGCACAGCACTGAATGTGGTCTCACTTCATTTCAATATTTTCAGGATACAGGAATCAAATGTTTTGGTTACACATGACTCCAGGACCAGGCTTCTGGCAGGTGGGAATCAATTGAAATTCTTTAAACTGCCGGTTTTCTCCCCTCCAGTCCTGAAGGTGACTCTCAATGACGATACATTTACTTCCCACTCTGCATCACGTTCCAGCTGGACACATCCTCAGCCAATGACCACACACCTGCGCTTTCCAATTCGAGCTTGGATTGGGAAGGAGAGGTCATTATTGGATAGCTCCAAGTACAGGAGGAGTTATGATGACATTGAGGATTATACAATACCAAATAATAGTTCTGAGTGCAAAGTTCATGAATTTGCACGGTCGAGTGGCATTCTTGTGCTGTTATGGAAGTGTCGATGTTGATGTTGTCATTCCCTTGTGAACGCCATCAGTGTCCTGGTGTTTACGTAACCAAGAAGTCATCAGGAGGTGTTCAAATGGTCAAATCACTTAATTGTCTGAGGTGGACTCTTTTTTTTTTAATGCTTGTGGTAGCAATTCTTGATGACCTCTTTCCTGAAAGCTGGTTTGCTTGTCCGTGGTGTAGCAAACGTGAATTGGTAAGATGCGTTGAGATGCCATGGTATGTTTGCACTCTTGCCATTGTTCTGAGCTGAGCAGTAACATTGTCCTTCATGGGCAGAGTTGTACCATGTCGTACCAGTTGTTGTTCTATTGTTGTTGTCATTGTTGTTATTGACCTGCTTGTTGTTGTGTTTGTTGCGCTCAATGACCACACCGAGTGGAGAATTCGAGTCCTTCACAAAGTTACTTGTGTCAGTGTCCTTTGTGGCATCTGCTGTTTCATTGAGTGTTTCGTCTTTGATTCCTCAGTGCTCCCCGTCTGGAGTCATGTCCGGTTCATTGGAATCATCTTCGGTTTGTTGATGCTCCTCGTCTGGAGTCATGTCCGGTTCATTGGAATCATCTTCGGTTTGTTGATGCTCCTCGTCTGGAGTCCGTTCTGGTTCACCTGAATCAGCTTTGGTTTCTTGATGGTCCTCATCTGGAGTCAAAATGTTCAAGATTTCATTTTCTTGTGGAAAGGCTTGAGTGGATGAGGTTCAAATTGACATGGTCTCACTGGACGCACCAGTAGTCTCACTTTGATTGTCGAGTGCCTCTGTACATACGAGCTGAGATCTGTCAGTCTCGCTGAGATGTCGCACATCTTGTATGGGATTGTGAAGCCTTTGTCACTTGTCGCACATACAGTGGGTAGACCTTCAGTTTCTGCTTGTCGGTTAGATGAGCTGTCATAGTCGTCTTGCTGTGCACTTGAGCGTGGCAGACTTGCATCGTCTGCTGCTGGTTGCTCAGATAAGGTTGCTAGACCTTCATGGTCTTGTTCATGCAAGGACTGCACTCTGAAGTCTTGCGTTGTTTCCATCGTGGAGTCTGTCAACGAGCTCGCTGTGGAGGCTTGTATCGCTCTCTCTGTGGAGTCTGGCATTGCTCCCTGTGTGGAGTCATGCAGTGGTCTCGCTGTGGAGTCGATCTGTGTGCTCTCAACGGAGGTGTGCAGTGGTCTCGCTGTGGAGGTTACTTTCAGCTACTGGTCGAAGTTCAGGCATTGTGCTGTCATTCCAGGTGAAAGAATTGTGTTTTCAGGCGTAAAATTCTTTTTTCACTATTTTCGGACATTTCCCCTTTAAGTGGGCGTGGTCCGGGGCCTCTGACGTCATATCGCTTGTGACGTAGAGCGTAGGAATGGATTGCATGCGCAGATCGCTTTTCCTTTACTGTGCGCTCTTTTCGCAACTGTGCATGTGCGGCTCCTTGCGCAAGATGGCTGCCAATCAAAATTGCCGTTTGCATCTGTTGCAAGCCTACCTTTGCCTCGTGGTGAGTATAGGCGCCAGTTTTACCGATTTCTTTTGTGTTTACCTCGTAGTAGTTTTCAAACTTGTCCAGGACTGTCTGGAAGTCTTTTTTGTCCTGCCCTTTGGAGTACTTGAAGGAGTTGAAGATTTCTGTTGCACTTTCACCCGCAATGGTGAGTAGAAGATCTATCTTCTCAACATCGGCCACGCCATCTAGGTCGGATGCTGCCATGTAAATCTCAAATCTCTGCTTGAATGCATGCTAGTTGGCACTGAGATTGCCGTGGTACCTGAGCTGCTGAGGAACCGGAATCTCGATCATCTTGCCTGGGTGCTGTTGCTGGTAGTCACGGATCTTGCTGAGTTGAACTATATAGATTCAACACTGATACTGATACCCTGTTGTGTTATGTACTCTGGGATAACACAGGCTGCAACTCGACGCAGCTTTGACCGAAAGATACTCCAGACTTTGAAGTAAGTTCAGTGTGATTTATTGAACCATTAGCACAATTCTCTATGAGTTCGACTCTCCTGCTAATCTTGCTGTGGTAACTCAGTCTAACAAACCAGTCTGCTCTAAGCCACGTGGTGGGTATAATGCTTCTGATTTGTCCCTGTCCTACTCTCTTAAGTGTCGCCTGTGGAAAGAGAGAGAGCATGTGCGCCCCGTCCTTGTATATGGGTTGTGTAATGCCCCCTTGTGGTAGTGTCACCTCTGGGTGTCTTGACTGCCCATTGGTCGTGTCCTATTCTATGTGTTCATTAGCTGTATGTCTGCATGTCCTGACGTCTCTGGTGCTCCCGATAGTGTTTACTTAGTCGTAATGTATTTACATTAACCCCTTGTGTATTTTTGTGATGCATATCACCACAGGGCATTTCAAATGTGTGAATATTTCACAGCTATTTTTTTTTATATGACCCCTCGATCCAACCACCCCCTCCCCGATAGTAATCTAATATGTAAGTCACTTTTATTTCCTTTTTAAAAAATAAATTTAGAGTACCCAATTATTTTTTTTTCCAATTAAGGGGCAAGGGGCTTTTCACAGTAACTTCATTGCAGTGTTAGTGTAAGCCTACTTGTGACAATAATAAAGATTATTATAATAATTTAGCCTGGCCAATCCACCTAACCTGCACATCTTTGGGTTGTGGGGGTGAGACCCACGCAGACACGGAGAGAATGTGCAAACTCCACACGGACAGTGACCCGGGGGCGGGATTGAATCCTGGTCCTCGGCGCCGTGAGGCAGCAGTGCTAACCACTGCGCCACCGTGCTGCCCCACTTTTATTTACAATCTATAGACAGGAGGAGCACTTCTCTCTGTTGCAATGTGTGATTATCACAGTGAGCTTACCAGGCTAACGGTGATTGCAAACTTAAACTGAAGTCTCCTGTCATCTGTTCAGTCCCGATAAGTAGGGCTGGGAAGGAAGGGAAAGTTGTGCTGGTAGGTTTTTTTAAATATTGGGGTGTATCAGATCAGTGGCGGGAATTGACATCGTGTCCTGTCTGGTGATTACCAGAAATTCATACCGCCCTTCCCTGACCCTTAAAAGTGCCAGCTATTCCATAGGGGAAGGGAAGCTTGTAAGAGAAGGAAATGAATGTGGCTCTCTGATATGCGAGATCTGAGATAGTCCGCTCCTAGTTACTTACAATTGCTTTATTTGCAACTCTGTAAACCAATCGTCACTTTGGTGTATTGGAACCCATCTTCCCTTCAGAGTTTCAGTTCTTAGTCAAATAGTTTGGGGTTTATAGAGTAACTGCGCATGTGTCCAAAGATGTTTCTGGTCTTTGGACTGCATAAGTGGGCATACTGCAGTGGTTAAATGTAACCCATACAGTCCCACCGTTCAGAACAAGGCTGATTTCAAGGCCAAAGAGAAGAGTGTAAGAGTTTCCCTTAAGAGACTGCGGTTATGAGGAGAAATGGAAGGCACTTTTCATTTGACGGAAGGTGAAATGGAACTCAAACAGATTTCAGACTTTTGAAGTAAACCTGGAGAGAAAAGCTGTTTCTCTGCTTAGTGAGTCTGTAACTAGAGAGGATACACTTGAGATAATTGGCAAGAGAAACCAGGGACCGGTGTGCGGTAAATTAATCCTGCACATTGGATTGGATTTGTTTATTGTCATGTGTACCAAGGTACAGTGAAAAGTATTTTTCTGCGAGCAGCTCATTAAGTACGTGGGAAGAAAAGGGAATAAAAGAAAATACATAATAGGGCAACACAAGGTATTGATTATTAGGAGATAGATGGAGTGGATTATTAGGAGGTGGTGTGCCTGCCCAGAATTTTCTTCTTAAATTTGAAGTGCCCAATTCTTTTTTTTCCAATTTAGCGTGGCCAATCCACCTAGCCTGCACATCTTTGGGTTGTGGGGGTGAGATCCCTGCAGAGACGGGGAGAATGTGCAAACCCCACACGGACAGTGACCCGGGGCCGGGATCGAGCCCGGGTCCTCGGTGCGTGGGGCAGCAGTGCTAACCACTGTGCCACAGTGCCTACCCCTCCCCCAGTCTCTGACCAGAAATGTTGGACGCAGCGGAATCGCATCGGCTTTTCAAAGGAAAGCAGATGTCTATCTGGAAAAGAAAACAAGGGCAGGGGAAAAGGGTGGGGTAAGTGGAAATACTCCTGGCACAAGCACATTGGGCGAAATGATAAACGTTACATTTAAAATTCTGTGATCCAACCACCTACCACAGCATATCACATTAACCCATGTATTTATGCCCCGAGGTGCCTCCCCCCCATCTTGCTTCATCCAACCCTATCAGTATATCTTTCCATTCCTTTCTCCCTTATGCACAACTTAATTTGCCCTTAACTGCATCTGTGCCATTTGTCTCAACCACTCCCTGTGGTAGGTAGTGAGCTCTACATCCTCACTGCTCCCTGGTTAAAAAGCTATTTCTGAATTGTATTTATTTGTGACTATTTTGTATTTCTGGCCCCTAGTTTTAGCTTTCTGTACAAGTGGACACATCTCTTGTGTATAAAAGATCCACTGTTTTGGAGGTTGTGGTTCTGTCAGCAGAGCTGCAGCCTTTGTCATTGGCTGAAGTGTTCCAAGTGACCTTAGTGTAATATCTTGCTGCCAAGGTGGTTGGGGTATGAGTGAGGCGAGTAGGACAGTGGGTGTCTTGATTCGGGAGCTTGGTCCACTTGTCGGAAGGTGGTTTGAATGTGAAGTCGTACTGCAGTATGTAGGTTGGTTTGACACATCTCTCTGGGCCTGAGCATAATTTTAAAAGCTCATTTGGCTTGATTCCACCAGGGCTGAGCGTAAATGGCCTCTCTGAAGATGCTTAAAGGCAGATCAATGTCAATTCATTCTTTTGTATGTCTGTAAGGCCAGTCCTGGTCTTCTCTTGCAACCTAATGGGAATTAAAAATTGGAGCAGGGCAGGGGTGATTAATCTCCACCTTCCCCTTTGTGCTGATGAAATACACCCTTTGAATTGATTGTGACGAATCCGTCCGTTCATGACTCTGCCACTCTTCCCCCACCCCCCTTCGGCGCCTTCCGCTGCCCCCTGCTATGGGGATTGGCGGAGAATCTTGATGCTATCCCACTTGTGCTGTTTTTACCAGCAGGAGTTTAGTAATCTGGGGCTGGATTCATCGAGCCCCCGGCAGGTTGCAGAATCGCCGGGCGGCAGCGTGAATCCGGCCCCCTCAGGCTGCCGAATTCTCCGGCGCCGGGGATTTGGCGGTGGCGGGAATCGCGCTGTGCTGGTCGGCAGCCGCTGGCGGCGCCACCCCCCCCCCCGGCGATTCTCCGGCCCGCGATGGGCCGTGTGGCCACCCGTTTCTTGCCAGTCCCGCCGGCGTAAATTAGAGTAGGTCCTTACTTGCGGGACCTGGCTGCGCGGAGGCCTCCGGGATCCTCGGGGGGTGGGGGTGGGGGGGGGGGGGGGGGGTGGATCTGGCCCCGGGGGGTGCCCACATGGTGGCCTGACCCGCGATCGGTTCCACCGATCCGCGGGCGGGCCTGTGCCGTGGGGGCACTCTATTCTTCCGCGCCGGCCACTGTGGTCCTCCACCATGGCTGACGTGGAGATGAACACCGCATGTGCTGGGTGACGCCTGCACACGCTGGCGCTCCCGTGCATGCGCCAACTCTCGCCGGCCGTCGGAGGCTCTTCAGCGCCGGTTGGTGTGGCGCCAAGCCCCTTCCCCGCCAGCTGGCGTGGCGCAAACCACCCGACGCTGGCCTGGAGGTGCCAGGAGGTTCTGTTAAACTTGTGTAAGACACGAGTCCTGCCTCAGCTGGAGTATTGCGTCCGGTTCTGGGCAGTGCACTTTCGGTGTGAAAGCATGGATGAGAGTGCAGAAAAGATTCCCCAGACTGGTTCCAGGGATGAGGAATTTCAATTAAGATCAGAGAAGTTAGGACTGCCTTCCTTGAGACAAAAAGGAGATTTGATAGAGGTATTCAAACCATGAGGGGTCTGGACAGAGTAGACGGGGAGAAGCCATTCCCAGTTGTGAAAGGATTGAGAACGAGAGTGCACTGATTTAAAGTAATTGGTAAAAGAAGCAAAAGAGATGCGAGAGAGAACATTTTCACACAGAGCGTGGTTAGGGTTTGGAATGCGCTGCCTATGTTTGTGGTGGAGGCAGGTTCAATCGAATAGCTCACGAGGGAATTAGACAGGAAGAATGTGCAGTGTTCAGGGCTATGGGGTGAAGGTGGGAGAATGGCACTAAGGGACTTGTGCATTCGGAGAGCTGGGGGGTGATACTCCGAGCCCCGCGCCGGGCCGGAGAATCGCCACAACAGCGCCACAACGCCCCGACGCCGCCATGCGTCTCTCCAAGGTGCGGAGAATCGGCGGCATTTGCACCGGCACAGTTGGCGCGGCGCTAGCCGCGGGCCGCTGGAATCGGCGGGGCCACAGATTCTCCGGCCCGCATCGGTCGTGCGGATACGACAGGGTCCCGCTGGCGCTGTTCACCCCTGGTCGCTGCCGGCGGGAACTCTGCGCGTACAGTCGGGGTGCGGCCTGTGGGAGGGGGAGGGGGGGGCTCCTTCACTGGGGGGGGGACCTCCGATGGAGTATGACCCGTGATTGGGCCCCCCCCCCCGGCCTACTTTACGGCACGGCCGGCCCCTGAACACCGACGCCATGTTGAGTCGGGGCCGGCATGCAGAAGAAGTCCCCCGCGCATGCGTGGGTTGGCGCGACGCCCATTTTTTGGCGCCGTGAAGGGAGGCTGGAGCGGCGTGAACCACTCCAGCGCCGTGCTGGCCCCCTGTGGGGAACAGAATCGGTCGTAACCGGGCCCGGTTCGCTCCATCGTGAAATACGACGGCGTTCACGACGGCGCGAACACTTGGGCTCCATTTGGGAGAATCGCCCCCCTGGTGCACACGAGCAGGGCCAAGAATAGCTGCTCTTGTGGTTCTGTGAAGTACTAAAAAGGGAGGTGGGAAATAATTGTAAGTCTACGGTGCAAAAAGTGACCAATTGAATGTCTTTCAGGAGCGATGGGTTGAATGGTCTTCGCTTGTATCATTCCCTGCCTGCTCCTAACAGGATGATGCCGCTCCAGATATTTTTCCTATCTCCATTGTTTTCTGACTTGAAGATAGGCCAATTTGTTTAATCAAAAACAGTTTATTGATACAACCAGCTTTGAGTGTTGTTAAGTATACCAATTAGACTTGCTGTGGTGAATCATCTTGCTTGTGATTATCCCACTTATCAGTCAGGATTTCAAGGGTTTTTCTCTCTTTTTATAAACTCATCTCGAACAGCTGGTGGGAATCAATCTACTCAATCAGGATTCTGGTAGGATTAGAAGAATACAGATTTCTTGCGTCCGTCCCCAACCTCACCTTCACCTCAACCGCTCTACCTCCAAACAATTTAATTAGCTGTGCTTTTAACAATTCTTGCTGATTTTTTTTTTTAAAAGGGCGAGGTCTGATTAAATGCTGTAACGATGCTGCTTCTGTTCTTTGTATACTCCATACCTAATGTTTGATTCTTGCTTTGAGAAAGTAAGGTGGGGGCGGGGATTAGACGTCTTGTACCGGACTGAAGGAAGGCTGGGGGGAAATGGGGAAACGATAGTTATGATAAGCCTGGGTTTTCAACAACTTGTAGATTGTGGGAGGGACTGAGGGGAGGAAGTCCGTGGTTTAGAATTGTTGGGGGTGAGCTGGAGA
Organism: Scyliorhinus torazame; assembly: GCF_047496885.1. Classification (NCBI taxonomy): domain Eukaryota; kingdom Metazoa; phylum Chordata; class Chondrichthyes; order Carcharhiniformes; family Scyliorhinidae; genus Scyliorhinus; species Scyliorhinus torazame. Next base: position 393,764,537 of record NC_092708.1, on the reverse strand, counting down.
ATGGTGCGACAAGTCTTCATTTCAGAGCTGTGAGGAGTTGTACTGTGGAGGATGGTCTGTTTTTAGTTTAATACAAGAGGATTTGAGAAGAGCATCAGCTCCAGTCTCAAAGGATAATGGATTGAAATCTGGTTGGATCAATTCAAGGGATGGAGGAAGATGTGAGAGTGATGATACGTTCGTATGTTCTTCTGCACAGTGCCATAGTTCTGCTGAACCTTAACGATGCATGTTTGCTTTCTCTATCACAGAAAAAAGTCAATTACTGCGATCCCAGCCCATGTCAGAATGAAGCCAAATGCTACGTCCTTGGTGAAGATTACTACTGTGCTTGCCTTGAGGAGTATGAAGGAAAAAACTGCTCGCTTCTGAAGGACCACTGTAAATCCACTCCTTGCCGAGGTACCTGCTGCGTTAACGGTGTAAATACATCTATGTCAGCTGTGGCTCATTTGGTAACATTCTGGCCTCAGCCATGAATGTCTTAAACTCGAGCCCCACCTCCAGAGACTTAGCACAAGATCAGCTGACAGTCCAGTGCAGTACTTGGGAAGTGGCACATTGTCATAGGTGCCGTCTTTCAAGTGAGGCTCTGTCTTCTCTCCCAAGTGGATGTAAAAGATCCCACAGCATGATTTGGAGGAAGAGCGAGGGAGTTCTCCATGCTATCCTGGACAAGTAATTATCCCTTAATCAGCATCCAAGAGCAGGTTATTTGGTTGTTTTCATAGCGCTGTTATAGAACATAACAGCGCAGTACAGGCCCTTCGGCCCGCGATGTTGCGCCGACCTGTGAAACCACTCTAAAGCCCATCTACACTATTCCCTTATCGTCCATATGTCTATCCAATGACCATTTGAATACCCTTAGAGTTGGCGAGTCCACTACTGTTGCAGGCAGGGCACACCCTTACTACTCTCTGAGTAAAGAACCTACCTCTGACGTCTGTCTTATATCTATCTCCCCTCAATTTAAAGCTATGTCCTCTCGTGCTAGACATCACCATCCGAGGAAAAAGGCTCTCACTGTCCACCCTATCCAATCCTCTGATCATCTTGTATGCCTCAATTAAGTCACCTCTTAACCTTCTTCTCTCCAATGAAAACAGCCTCAAGTCCCTCAGCCTTTCCTCATAAGATCTTCCCTCCGTACCAGGCAACATTCTGGTAAATCTCCTCTGCACCCTTTCCAATGCTTCCACATTTATGGGAGCTTGTTGTGTGCATCTTGGCTGCTGAATTTCCTACAGTAGTGACGACGCTACTAAAGTATTTCACTGGCCGTGAAGTATGTCCAGAGATTGAGAAAAGTGCTATAGAAAGAAAAGTTGGTCTATCTGTCTCCTTCTCAACAACTGGTGACATGGAAAGCTGGGACTCTAGGAAAATGGAGTCCTGTAAACTCCAGGTGATGAGTGCAAGCTCTATTGGCCCCTGGCCCATTGGGAAGCAGCATGGAAGCCTGACTCTATACTTGCCCTCGATTGTGAACAGGCCACCATGTAGCCCCCAGTGTCTCGATGTTTCTGACTTTGCTCTTGAGGCCTCCAAAAAAAAAAACATTTGCGCGAGTCCCAGGTGCTGCCAGAGTTGCTGGCTGCGTTGCCTTTTATTAACTAGAGTAAGAAGTCTTACAATACCAGGTTAAAGTCCAACAGGTTTGTTTCAAACACTAGCTTTCGGAACGCTGCTCCTTCCTCGGATGAATGAAGAGGTGGGTTCCAGAAACATGTATATAGACAAAAATCAAAGATGCCAGACAATGCTTAGAATGCGAGCATTAGCAGGTAATTAAATCTTTACAGATCCAGAGATAGGGGTAACCCTGGGTTAAAGAGGCGTGAATTGTCTCAGGCCAGGACAGTTGGTAGGATTTCGCAAGCCCAGGCCAGATGGTGGGGGATGAATGTAATGCGACATGAATCCAAGGTCCCGGTTGAGGCCGCACTCATGTGTGTGGAACTTGGCTATAATTTTATTAACTAGCATGTTGTTGGCAGTGGGATGACCCACTCATCCTCCACAGTGCTTCATCAATGGTAAAGGACCTTGAGTTGCTAACACATCCACTCCTGACAGATCCAGATGCTTCAAAATACTTTCTGTGCCAAAGTGACTTGGGAAATGCTGCTGGCAAGGGAAGGCGAGCTATTAAACAGCCTGCCAGCCATTCCACAATGGCATTTTGTTTATCATGAGGTGTCCAATGAGGGCTGCTACAGTTGTTGGCAGGTTTGGAAGTGAGCTAATCCTAGCCTTGGTGTGAACTTTCAATCCCATATCAAGCTCCATACCAGTCAGGTTCTGAAGGCGGTTTCAGCTGTACGAGTGACCAGCTACCTCCATCAACTGAGTTCTGCAGTGTGAAGGAGACCCTATCCTCATGCTTCATGTAAGATGGTAGGTCAAAGGTAATGGCTGCCGACAGCATGGAAGCCTGACTCTATACTTGCCCTCGATTGTGAACAGGCCACCATGTAGCGTGGAGGCTAGGAACCGGCAAATGATTGCAAAACAGCAACACTAAATAATAGAGATAACTCACTGTTAAGGAAGCTGTATGCACAGGGCGATGATTAGTTGCATTGACAGGAGAAGAGCTTTGCTAGAGTATGTTGGGGACTTAGCAATCTGATGGGGGATGTGCCCAGGAGCACAATCTTTGGCCCTGAAATTGTCATTACAACAACAGCTTGAATGTTTATAATAAGCACCCTTTAGTGTGCTCCCAAGGCCCTTCAAAAGAGGCCCCGACAAAAGACTAGGGACATTGGCCAGTGGTGGGTTTTACGGAAGAGAGGAGAGTGAGAGGGAGCGTAGCGCCGAGGTTTGAGAGGGAGAGGAGGGGTGATCCTTCACCAGCACCTTCCAAACCCGCGACTCTACTCCACCTTTCAAACCACAGGTCTGGAAGGTGCTCTTAAAGGATCTTCGGTGAGTTGGTGCAATGCATCTTGTAGTCGGCACACACGGCTGCCACTGTGCGTCGGTGGTGGTGGTGGAGGCAGTGAATGGTGAGTTACCCGCTGCGAAATACCGACCCTCTGGCCTGCTCTCAGCCACCAGCCACACATTGTGTGAACAGAACGTGCAAGTGCAGACCCGCAAGCTCACAGTGCCCCAACATTTAGTCTGTTGGGTCAACGTGCACCCTGCCCTGTGGTAATCTGCTGTTGGTGCGACAGCCCTGATATTAGTCCCTCCATTATTCACCTGCCCTCTCTTTGAACTGTTATTGATTCACCTCGAGTGTGCCAGGCCTTTGTGTAAATCAGGCACTTGTACCCTGGAAGCCCTGCTAGTTTATCACCTGTTGACTAACACTATCTAAAGATGCATGCTCTAGTCAATTAATCAGAACAAGGATGTTATTGTCCCATGAGGGTACAGGGGAAACCAGCGGGCAGGAGTCTGATTATTAGCACTCTAAATTGAGGAAATTGGCTTGTTTGTGTTCGGAAAAGGGATTTCCATTTGACAGAGTTGAAGTTGCAGAGAAAATTGACCAAATTGATTCAAGTAATTTGTCGGCTGCAGTTAATGCTTCAAATCACAGGAGTCGGAAGGGAAGTTGGAAAGATCTCGCAAGCCTCAAGGGAAATAAATTTGGGGAGTAAGTTGCCAAGGCAGGCTATTGAAATAGACGGTGAAGTGAGAGGGTTGAATGCAGCTGAGGGATGTAGGGGGATGGTGGGTGGCGGGGCATGTGTTGGCCGCGGTGGGATTTGTGCGTTGGTAAAGTTTCTTGTGCCCTCTTTGCAGTTATTGACAGCTGTACTGTGGCAATCTCCAGCAACACCAGCCATGGTGGTGTCCGTTTTATATCGTCCAATGTCTGTGGCCCTCGAGGCAAGTGCATCAGCCAGCCTGCTGGGAATTTCACCTGCGCCTGTGATCGAGGGTTCACTGGCATCTACTGTCATGAAAGTAAGTGTATCACTAGCTAATATTTGGTGTTTTTTTTTAAATTGTATTGAGGTGGGGTTGAGAATCATCAGCATTGCAAATACCCTTTGTGCTGTGCTGTCAGCAGCGCCCTGGGTCTCCAGGCTGTTTACAAGCTGGAAGGGTTTTGTCTACCTTGCAAATGTTCTGAAGTAGATCAGCACGAAGGTTGTGGTGTGTCTTTGCTTACCACGGAGTCCAAAGGTCATGGGTTTGAGCCCCCACTCGGTCCAGAGAGTTGAGTCTTAATCCAGACTGACACTCCCAGTAGTGCGGAGAGAATGCGGCATTATTGGAGGACGTGGTTTTCAGCTGAGATATTAAACCAAGTATCTTGTCTTTCGTTGGAATGGAATGTAAAAATTTGCACACCCACTATTTGGAACAGGCGCGAGGCAATTCCACCTGTTGCTTTCACCCAGTGTTGCGCATTAGTTGACATTTCCCAGCTTCGTTTCTACAGTAACTTCAATTGTTTTTTCTCTAGATATAAATGACTGCACGTTAAATCGATGTAAAAATGGAGGCACGTGTATCGATGGGATAGATTCCTTCCGCTGTATTTGCCCTGATGGATGGGAAGGAGTACTATGTGAAATTGGTGAGTAATGAACACTCGTGGTGTTTGTGTGCGAGATTCCTTTGTGGTGTGTACAGTTTATTATCTCCGTCTGTGCACGCATGTGTGCATCTCCCCAATATGTATGTCTCACTATTAAATGAAGATTTAAAACTGTAGTTTTATTACTGTCTCATCCCCCATGCACCCAATGCATCAATGAACTTGGCTACTTCCTAGTTGTCTGGGCTCTGGGTCAGGTTCACTGTAGGCAGAAGGTGTCTGGTTCTTGGACTTGTTTGTTGAGTGGGTGCCATGAGTTTAAAAAAATATCCCCTGATGGCCTTATTCTCATCTACTGAGAATGTGGCTACTTGATCAATAGAAAAATCCAAAACTTAAATTCTCACAGAGGAAATAGAGGTGAGATATTGATTCCCCCTCTCATGATGTGATGGAACATTGAGTATAGCATGAATTCAACTGTAAAAAGAAAAACTGGAATCCAATGTAATCATCTTTATTAGTGTCACAAGTAGGCTTACATTAACCCTGCAATGAAGTTACTGTGAAAATCCCCTAGTCGCCACATTCCGGATCCTGTTCGGGTGCACAGAGGGTGAATTCAGAATGTCCAAATTACCTAACAGCGCGTCTTTCGGGACTTGTGGGAGGAAACCGGAGCACCCGGAGGAAACCCATGCAGACACGGGAGAACGTGCAGACTCCGCACAGACAGTGACCCAAGCCGGGAATCAAACCCAGATCCATGGCGCTGTGAAGCAATAGTGCTAACCTCTGTCCTACTGTGCTGCCCTAGAGACGTTGTGGAGACTGTGGAACTTTTTATACAAGTTTTAGTCCCTGAAAGATGAGGGACAATTGATATTTCAGCTGGGGGCACCCCAATCGAAAATTGAGTTGAATCAGTATGGAGACAGAATGGTTCGTGTAGTCCATGTGTCCTTGTAACTGAACCACCGTCCACTGACCTGACGTTCTAGATTTACAGTGCATTGTAATTGTGCTCTCCTGACTGGACTCTTGAGAAATGCTGGAAAATCATTTACGTAACAGACACACGGCATTTCAGTTCTTCGATTGAGACGTTAACCTGATGCCATCACTCCACTGTTCAAAAATGGGCCCGGGAGCTCTCCTGGGCATCCTGGTCAATATCTATTCCTCAACTCAATATCACTGAAACTAATTATCTGGCCATTTCTTCAGGAGCTCTTGCAGCCAACCAGTTTGTGTACAGTTTCTAAAAGCAAATTACTGCGGATGCTGGAATCTGAAACAAAAACAGAAAATAATGGACAATCTCAGCAGGCCTGACAGCATCTGTGGAGAGCGAAGGGAGCTAACGTTTCGAGTCTGGATGACTCTATGTCAGAGCTGCGTACAGCTGTGTTTGCCACACTACAACAGTAGCCACATTGCAGAAAGAGCCAGACAATGGTGATTTAAAAAGAAAATCTGAACCTATAGTTTAAGATGTTATTTGCACCATGTACTGTTGCTTGAATGCTGTTGTTTCAGTCCCATTTCTAACCGATAAACTTGCACTGTAAAATGTAAAATGCTTTTAATGCCCTCGGGTAATGAAAGGCGCTGTAGAAATGAGTTATTTCAAATTCTTGCATTAAACTGTGTTTACCACCCACCTATCCTTTCTTCTGATATGTCAGTATGCCTACATTCTGCTACCAGTAGAAGGATGGAGCAAATTTGGATTTCTCTATTTATTCTTGGCATATTTAGTCTACGTGTTTGAAAACAACTCTTTGTATTAAATAGAACTCACTGCGTGTCTTGAACTCTTGTGGTTTTCTATTTTGTAGACTTCAATGACTGCAGCCCCAACCCCTGTCTCAATGGGGGCCGATGTGTGGATGGACTGAACGATTTCCACTGTGAATGCAGGAATAACTGGAAAGGAAAAACCTGTCATTCCAGTAAGTGGTCAAAGATTCCACCACATGCGGCGTCTAGACAAATCCTTTTTACCCACTTTGTTTGTGACTCCTTGTCGAAGTGACTTGTCGGCCGGCTCCGTTTTGCGTAATGCTCCACACACAAACTCAAAACTCTCGTCCTTACTTTCAAATCTCGCCACGGCTTCGATCCTCCCTATCTTTAACTTTTCCTAGCCTCCCAGCTCTCGGATCTCCTGAGCTCTGCAAATTCTGGCTCTCGCGGTCGTCCCCAATCTTAATCACTGCAGCATTAGTGACGGTACCATTAGCTGTATGGGCCATTAGCTCTGGAATGCCGTCCATAAAGTCCTGCATCTCGCTACATCTCTTTCCTCCTCCAAGATGCTCCTTGAAACCTCCCACTTTGACCAAGCTTTTGATCACCTGTCCTTGTGTCACCTTATGTGTCATATTTTGTTTTTAACGTCCTTGTGAAATGTCCTGTGACTTTTTAATACGCTGAAGGTGTTATACAACTACAAGTTGTCGGACCATCATGAGAAATAGCGTGAGTAAGCTGTTTGGCCTTCTGAGACTTGTCTGCCTTTTAAAAGGATTCTCAGCACCAACTCCACTTTCCCGCCTGATCACCACCTTCCCTGACTGGTTTAACTAATCAATCTTTCATCCACAGGAGAGAATCAGTGTGATGAGAACACCTGTAGTAATGGTGGCACATGTCACGATGTGGGAGACGCCTTTCGATGTGCATGTGCTCCAGAGTGGGGCGGGAGCACCTGTAATCTCGGTGAGTTTGTCGTCTTTATGTCCCTCCCCCTCCTTTCCTCTTTTTTTAAGAGAAGCTTTTGAAAGTATCCCCATGACTCCCTGCCCATCTTCCAAATAATGTCACCAAATCTTCTACCGTCCTTCAGTCAAGGTGAAGGCCTTGATTTTCACTGTGCACCTGGTGGAAGGCTCGTTCAGCAATGCAGCAACCCCTCCCATTGTCAGTGGAAAAGAGATTGATTGTGATTTTGAATGGGGCAGCCCTTTGAATGGGGATGGGTGGTCTTTATTATTTGCAGAACTGTAAACCGGACCTCGCAAGGATTGTTTAAATTTTCACTGGAGTCTCGAGTTGCTCAGGAAAACATGAGCTTTTGGCGAAATTCCTCCGGCTGAGGTTCTTGATAATCTAGAACGTGGAGTGGGAGGGGCTGTGTCGGCCAGCTAGTGTTGTTTCGCAGGAATCCTAATCACCGGACATCTTCACTGGGGGATTTATGTGGTCACTGATGCAGTAACGCCCAGGTGTGGGCTGAGAGTTCACCCCTTTCCCCTGCCCTCGCATCTTAAATAGTTGAATTGTTTCCTGTTTAAAAACTGATTTGACATGTGAGATGTCTTGCGTTTCAGCGAAGAACAGCAGTTGCATCCCGAGCCCCTGCCAGAATGGAGGGACGTGCGTGGGGAGCGGTGACGCCTTCACTTGCGTGTGCAAGGAGGGATGGGAAGGCCCAAGCTGCACACAGAGTAAGTTCCAGTCACCCCTGTGTCCGCTCGGTGTTCCGCTCTTGTGGGTGCCTTCCAGAAGCCAGTTTATTGGGAGCAGGTTGCCGTAAACAATAAAAAAACCAGCTGCTGTAGAGGTTCTGATTGAGGAATAAATATATCTCTGGTCAATAGGGAGAACTCCCCAGCCCTGTTTTGCAATGATGTCTAATCCAAGAGGGGTGACACCTTGTCCAAAAGATAGCATATGCAACGGTACAGGGCTTCCTCAATCCGACACTGGAGTATTGGCCTGGTTTATGAGCCTCGCGTGTCTGACATGATGCAAATACACTGTGTGACCAAACAAGTTCCTTGAGCCTAACTTCAAAGGAGCACTGAGGATGATGAATAGCTCTGACTCTCTGGCATCTTTAACATCCTCCTCAAGGTACCCAAGTGTATCCAGTTTAATGTTATATTGGAAAAATGAATCAACAAACGTCGCAGCTTGTCTTGTTTCGAGGGGGGGGGGGGGGGTTTAGGATCTTTCTCTCCCCCCCACCCCCCCCCCCCCCCCCCCCCCCCCCCCCCCCCCCCCCGCGAGCTTCTGATTATCATGCTCGGGCAAAGCAGGTCACTTTGAAGTAATTCAGTGTTTTTCTTGTTTTCTTCCGCAGATAAGAACGATTGCAATCCTCACCCCTGGTAAGTGACACTTGCTCCAGTATTACTGTTGTTACCAAGTCGCTGCAAACAACTTTCAAATGAGTGCTCAGCTAGATCTGCTTTGAGAGGCCGGGAAGTGAACCTCGTCATGGCCAGCCTGCTAATTGAACCTGCAGAAAGCAATTACGTCAAGTAACCTTTCAGTACAGAAGGAGGTCATTTGGCTCACTCTGCATGTACTGGCCCTTTGAACGATTCAGTTAGTCCCATTTATCCGTTTCCTTTTGAACGGTGATGTTGAATCTCCCTCCACCGCCCATTTTTAGTCCGTTAATTCCAATAATTTGCTGCACTAAACAATAAATTCTCCATCTCCTTCTCCGGTTCCTTTACCCGCTGTGTTTTCTGGTTGCTGACCCGCCTGCCAATGAAAACAGTTTGATTGCACACCCTTTGAAAAGTCTTTGTCATTTTGAGCTCCTCCGTTAAATCCTGCCGTAAACTTTTTCTGCAACCCCAGTTTCTCCAGTGTCCTCAGAAAACTGGACCCCTCCCCCTCTCCCGCCACCCAATCCCTGTCTGACGTTTCATCAATGATTCAGCCACTGGATGAAGAGCCGTGAATTCGGTAATGTGAGTGGTGAATTTTCCAAAGTACATCAATCAAAAGTGCCAAATCGACCTCGCCACGAACTTCCCTCTGGCTCAAGGACTGACTAATTTAGCAGCAACGTTTTAAAAACAACTGTGACAATGTGGGAAACCTGACTGCCAGTTTACCCATAGGAAGGTCCTACAGACACTAAGCAGATAATCTGTTAAATGCATGTTAATTGAGGGGTACATGTACATGCCAGAACACTCCACTTCTGACAATCTAGAGGTGCAGTGAAAAGTATTGTTCAGCGGACAGTCCAGGCAGTTCATTCCGTACATGAAAAACATAGGGCACCCGATAAACACGCAAGAGTAAATACATGGACACCAGGTGAAGCAGACAGTGTCACTGGATCTTCAACGTCCACGAGAGAGCCATTGAGACACAGATTAAGCGCCTCATCCAAAAGATGGGGGGGTGGGGGCTCAAGTCTCTCGATTGGGACTGGAACCCACGACCGTCTCACTCGGGTGAAAATGCTGCTGACTGGGCCATAGCCAACAAATTTAAGAGTACCCAATTCTTTTTTTTTCCAATTTAGCGTGGCCAATTCACCCCATTCTGCGCATCTTTGGGTTGTGGGGGTGAAACCCACGCAAACACGGGGAGAATGTGCAAACTCCACACGGACAGTGACCCAGAGCCGGGATCAACCTGGGCGCCGTGAGGCAGCAGGGCTAACACTGTGCTACCCTGCTGCCCAGCTGGCCACAGCTGACACTATAGCACAACTGTATTTACTTGAAAGAGAAAAAGGAGAGGTTATCGTTTTGAATGTGACCCTTTATCAGCCTCTCTTCCCCCCCCCCCCCCCCCCCCCCCCCAATCGTTCCCCGACTCTAACCTGTGTACAGTGCATGCTTTTTAGACCAGTCTGCCCATCAGAGACAGCAGGAATATTGGGAAGGAGGTCAGTGGGTTCCAGCTGCTTCTACAACGGGGGGGGGGGGGGGGGGGGGGGGGGGTGAGGATGTAACAGATTTGTTGCAAATCTCTCAATTTCGCTCTTGTGCTGAGCCAAATGAGAAATCTGCTCCAAACTAGAAGTCCCACGGAGCAAGAGTGGGTAGCCAGGGCTCCTGATGAGCAGGGGGGCTGCATTATCTATAGCACAAGTCATAACCAAGCTTTAATAGGTATGGGGTGGGCGGGGGGTGCAGAGAGCTAGAGAGATACTCGTGATGGAAATTCTTTGTAGATGGTAGACTGAAAGCGTCACAGCAGGGGGTGCTGGAACCTTCCATTCTCCTATTGTCAGCCCAGTGCTAGAAATGCCTTCTGTTAATGACAATTGAAATTTGCATCTGAATAGCTGGCGATGTTGAGGCAGAAGTTGCATTTTTTCCCCCTTCTTGTGTTTCCTCGCTTCTCAGCTGTGGTTGTGTTGACAGTAACTTGAGATCACTTTCTAACAAGCGAGTGGTTGGGGGTGGGTGGTTGTGCTTTATGTCTTTGCAGCTACAATGGAGGCATCTGCGTTGACGGTGTGAATTGGTTTCGATGTGAATGCGCTCCAGGTTTTGCCGGGCCAGACTGCCGAATCAGTAAGTACCTAACACGCAGAGCGGAGAGTTCAGGGGTTGTGCCATTATGACCCAACGCCCCTTTTGTTCCAGTTTTGTCTCTGACCTCTGTACATTCAGCAGAGTGAAGGCCACTTGTACCTCATATAATGCAACACCAGCTGATTGAATTATTCATTCAAAGTGAAAAAGCCCCTTTGCTACCTTTGGAAGAATTGGAGCCTTTGTCCGCTTCATTGATAACTTTCCCCAGTCACAAGATCCACTTATTGTCTTAAAGAAATCCGAAGGAATCATCTTCTTCAAAATAGAAATTTGCTTTTGGTTCGTTTCAGTACTGGCTAAATATCTTTAACATTTCAGATACCACCTTGTGACGTGCTGTCAAATTTTATTTGATAATATGAAATGCATTAAAGTTGCTATGTAAATATCGTCCAGTCAATGCGGCAAAAACCTGATTTCAACCAAAATAATTTAAACCAGTGCTGCTAAGACCACTTTTATTTAGTTCCCTTCCTGTAGCTGACTCCTGATCACGTTGCCATTGCAATAAAAATAGTCTGCATTTCTGTAGCACCTTTCTTGACTGTGCGATGTCCCAAATAAATTTTTGAGGTGCAGCCAATGTTGTAATATAGGAGGTGTCGCAGCCAATTTGTCCACAGACAGTAATGCGATAATGGATCAGGGAGTCTGTGTATTGATGACTCAGTTGCATATATTGGCCAGGAGTAGAACTGTACTCCAAATAATAGTGCAGGATCTTTTACATAATAATAATCTTCATTGTCACATGTAGGCTTACATTAGCACTGCAATGAAGTTACTGTGAAAAGCTCCTAGTTGCCACACTCCGCCGCCTGTTCGGGTACACTGAGGGAGAATTCAGAATGTCCAATTCACCTAACAGCACGTCTTTTGGGACTTGTGGGAGGAAACCGGAACACCCGGAGGAAACCCACGCAGACACGAGGAGAACGTGCAGACTCCGCACAGACAGTGACCCAAGCCAGGAATCGAACTTAAGAACTTGGCGCTGTGAAGCAACAGTGCTAACCACTGTGATACCGTGCCGTCATCTGTCTGAAGGGGCAGGCAGGGTCTCCATTAACATCTCATCTGAAGGGGCAGCACGGTGGCGCAGTGGTTAGCACTGCTGCCTCACGGCGCTGAGGTCCCGGGTTCGATCCCTGCTCTGGGTCACTGTCCGTGTGGAGTTTGCACATTCTCCCCGTGTCTATGTGGGTTTTGCCCCCACAACCCAAAGATGTGCAGGCGAGGTGGATTGGACACGCTAAATTGCACCTTAATTGGAAAAAATGAATTGGGTACTCTTATTTTAAAAAAAAAATAAAATAAAAGTAACATCTCACCTGGAAGGCGGCAGTTCTGAATTCCGTATTCCCTCAGTATTCCCACCCCGCTGGGTGTATCAGCCTGGATTATCTGCTCATGTCTCTGGAATGAGTTTGAACCCAGAACCTTCAGACTCCGAAGCAAGAGTGCTGGTTACCAGGTAGATACTGGGGCATATTCTGCAGTCTTGCCAAATTGACTGTCTTTACATTGAGAGTATGCTGGCAGGCAGGGCTACACATCATTCACACTCAAAAGTGTGCTGGATCCAATTGGTCCCCCCATGCTCCAACGCCCACCCACTGCGCTAATCCAGTCCTAGTTGAGGTCAGCTAATATCGCACAGGCCAAGAATTGTTAAGATCTGAGCTTGTGGGAAGCAGGTAGAGAGGAATGTGAGCGGTAGATTTACAATGCAGGAAACATAGAAAGTTCAGAAAGCACCTACTTGGGTTTCCATAGAATGCTTAAAGCGCAGAAGGAGGCCATTCTGCCCATCGAATCTGAACGCACTCTCCGAAAGAGCATTCTACCCAGGCCCACCCCCCCACCTCATCCCGGAAGCCTGTAACCACCCCCCCCGGAACCTTTGGACACTAATGGGCAATTTATCATGGACAATCCACCTAACCTGCTGTGGTAGTATGCATTAGGGGTCATGTGGGACTGTGAAGCCAGGATGTCATTGGCTGACAGATCCCGGGTCCTGGTTGGACGTTGACCTCTAGCTCCGCCCTGAAGGCGGAGTATAAGTACCTGGAGTCCTCCCCCGCAGGCAGTCTACTACTGAACTGCGGGGGAACAGTCACGCTTAATAAAGCCTCACCGACTTCACTCTATTCGTCTCTCGGAGTTTTTGTGCGCTACACCTGCACAGCTTGGGACTGTAGGAGGCACCCGGAGGAAACCCACGCAGACACGAGGAGAATGAGTAAACTTGACATAGACAGTCACCCACGTCCGGAATCGGAGCTGGGTCCCTGGTGCTGTGAGGCAGAAGAGCTAACCACTGTGCCACCCCGCCACCCTGGAATTGAACCAGGGTCCCTGGCTGAGAGGCAGCTATTAACCACTGGATGTACCGTTGGGAAGTGAAGGAGGCAAGCTGAGGAAAATGAGCTGGTCCTCAGCAACAATGACAACCTACATTTATATAGCACCTCCACTGTAGTAAAATATCACCGAGTGCTTCACAGGAACAGTACCAAGCAAACCTCAACACCGAGCCACCTAAAAGCGCTATTAGGACAGATGACTAAAAACGTGGTCAAAGAGGCGGGTTTTAAGGCATATCTTAAAAAGAAGAGCGAGGTTTAGGTTTCTACCCTTGACTTTCAACGGCATTGCCGCAGTCAACATCCCAGCGATTAACATTAACCAGAAGCTGAACTGGACTAGCCATATAAATGCTGTGGCTGGGGCGTCACGTGGCGCAGTGGTGAGCACTGCTGCCCCACGGCACCGAGGGCCCGGGTTTGTAATTGGAAACATTTACATAAATAAATAAATATGGCGGCTACACGAGCAGGGGGGAAACCCGCGGCGCGTAACTCGCCACCGGACTCCCCAAAACCGGTCTGCCATCTACAAAACGCAAGTCAGGAGTGATGGATTACCCTTCACTTGCCTGGATGAGTGCAGCTCCAACACTTAAGAAGCTCTACACCATCCAGGACAAAGCAATCCACTGAATTGACACCCCATCCATCACCTTCAACTTTCACTTCTGGAACTCCCTAACAGCAGCTTGGATGTTCCTACAACACATGGACAAGAAGGCAGTTCACCCTGACTTTCTCAAGGGAAACCAGGAATGGGCAATAAATGCTGGCCGAGGCAGCGATGCACACACTCCAGGAATGAACAAAAAGGAGACACAGCCAGAGATTCGTCTTGGGCAGCTAAAGGCACAGCCACGCGTGGTGGAGCTATTGATATTTGGGATGTGCAAGAGGCCAGAATTAGCGGAGAGCGGAGATCGAGACCAGGAAGAAAAAGATAAAGTAGTGTTTTGGAAAAGCAGATTAATGTGTTGCTGTACTAGGAATCTGGGTAGGTCAGCAATTGAACTTACTGGATAGTTGTTTGAAAGAGCTGACGCCAGCGTGATGTGCTGAACGGCACCCTGTGCTATATTGTTCTATAAACACTGGGCTGCTAGATGAACAGGGTGCTATTCATGCGTCCGTGGGATGTTGGTGTTGTCGGCAGGCCAATATTTGTTGCCCACCGTTGTTTGCCCTCTAAGGTGGTGGTGAGCTGCCGCCTTGAACCGCTGCCGTCCGTATTGCGTCCGTTTACCCACAGTGCTGTTGGGGTAGACGCCCTCGCCTTTGATGATATGAACGATGATATATTTCCAAGTCAGGATGGTGTGTGACTTGGAGATGAACATGTGGTGTTCCCATGTGCCCCGTCCCTCTAGATGGTAGTAAGCGTGGGTTTGGAAGGTGTTGAAGGAGCCTTGCTGAGTTCCCGCAGTGCATCTTGTAGGTGGTTCACACGCCTGCTACTGTGTGTTGGTGGTGGAGGGAATGAATGTTTATTTGAAGTATTTTTATTGAAAATTTCATTTAAAAGCAAAGAATGTGCAACATGACATGAAAACACACCAAGAAGAGGGAATAAAAGACCAGAAAGCTAAAGGCATATATGCAGAGTGCAATAGGACAGTACAGCACAGTCGAGGCCCTTTGGCCACAATGTTGTGCCAACCAGAAGATCAACCTAACCTACACCCTTCAATTTACTGCTGTCCATGTGCCTGTCCAAGAGTTGCTTAAATGTCCCTAATGACTGACTCCACCACCTCTGCTGGCAGTGCATTCCACACACCCACCACTCTGTGTAAAGAACCTACCTCTGACATCGCCCCTATACCTTCCTCCAATCACCTTAAAATTATGTCCCCTCGTGACAGCCATTTCCGCCCTGGGGAAAGTCTCTGGCTATCCACTCTATCCGTGCCTCTCATCACCTTGTACACCTCTATCAAGTCACCTCTCTGCCTTCTTCGCTCCAGTGAGAAAAGCCCGAGCTCCCTCAACCTTGATAAGACATGCCCTCCAGTCCAGGCAGCATCCTGGCAAATCTCCTCTGCACCCTCTCCAAAGCATCCACATCCTTCCTATAATGGGGCGACCAGAACTGGACACAATATTCCAAGTGTGGTCTAACCAGGGTTTTATAAAGCTGCAGCAAAACCTCGCGATGTTTCCTTCAGGCCAAGATATTGAGAAAGCTTCCCCCTTACCATCCAACACTGTATTTGCCCCCACCCCTCACCAAACTGATACCACAATCTTACTATGCCTCCCTATCGTTTTTGTATTGGGATCTTGAGCCAAAGCTTGGGAACAAAATTCAAACATCATGCAGTTAAAACTCCAGTTAAAACTCCAGGTTGGGAAGGAAACTTGTACTTTGGGTTTCCTTTCTATAACTCCTCTTTCTCCCAACCCATCCTCACCCCAAATGCACGGCTCTATTTATTTTCACAGCCAAGCAGCCCTTCAGATTACAGCGCTACGAATAGCAGAGCCTACATGGCATGCAGGATCTTTCTTTTTGACTTTGCAGATTAGTTTCTAATAAAGTGATAACTGGAAAGTCAAATTGCTTTTTATTATTTTTTCCAATTAAGGGGCAATTTAGTGTGGCCAATCCACCTAGCCTGCACATCTTTGGATTGTGGGGGCGAAACCCACGCAAACACGGGGAGAATGTGCAAACTCCACACTGACAGTGACCCGGAGCCGGGATCGAACCTGGGACCTCGGCGCCGTGAGACTGCAGTGCTAACCCACTGCGCCACCGTGCTGCCCACTTTTTATTATTAATACATAAAACTTCCCTGTGGAGCTACCATGCCGTACCTGAACAGAGAATGGGTGTTTGGCCTCCGGCTCTATTGCAAAGAGCTTTTCCACTATATCCAGTTTGAACTCATTGAAAATGTCTGTATCCACATTAAAGCAGTAATCTGAAGGGGAATGGTAGAGCCTATGTAATAATAATAATCTTTATTCTCACAAGTAGGCTTACATTGATACTGCAATGAAGTTACTGTGAAAATCCCCAAGTCGCCAAATTCCGGCGCCTGTTCAGGTACACTGAGGGAGAATTCAGAATGTCCGATTCATCTAACAGCACGTCTTTCGGGACTTGTGGGAAGAAACCGGAGCACCCGGAGGAAACCTGAGCAGACACTGGGAGAATGTGCAGACTCTGCACAGACAGTGACCCAAGCCGGGAATCGAACCTGGGACCCTGGAGCTGTGAAGCAACAGGGCTAACCACTGTGCTACCGTGCTGCCCCATACAGCGGTTTGCGAGCCACTGGTGATCGTCCGTCCCTGCCTTGTAGCTTTCACCCCTCCCCATCCTTGCCCCCTGACGCTGAACTGTGCAGTAGGGGGGGGGGGGGGGGGTGTTAGTAATTAACACCCTGAATTAACACAAAGCAAACATAGCAAATATATACACCCCCTCAGATTCCCCAGTGTAAACAAACAAAAATAAAATAGAACCCCCCCCCCCCCCCGGGGTTGCTGCTGCTGCTGACCATTGTCTACCGTTCTGCCAGGAAGTCCCAAGAACGGTTGCCACCGCCTGAAAAACCCTTGTACCGATCCCCTGGAGGCGAATGTCACCCTCTCCAATTTAATAAACCCTGCCATATCGTTGATCCAGGATTCCACGCTTGGGGGCCTCGCATCTTTCCACTGAAGAAGAATCCTTCGCCGGGCTACCAGGGACGCAAAGGCCAGAATACCGGCCTCTTTCGCCTCCTGCACTCCCGGCTCCCCTGCAACCCCAAATATTGTGAGCCCCCAGCCCGGTTTGACCCTGGATCCTACCACCCCCGACACCGTCCTCGCTACGCCCTTCCAAAATTCCTCCAGCGCTGGGCATGCCCAGAATATATGGGTGTGATTTGCTGGGCTCCCTGAGCACCTAACATACTTGTCCTCACCCGCAAAGAACCGGCTCATCCTTGTCCCGGTCATGTGTTCCCTGTGCAGCACCTTAAACTGTATGAGGCTGAACCTCGCGCACGAAGAGGAAGAGTTCACCCTCCCTAGGGCATCTGCCCACGTCCCCTCCTCGATCTCCTCTCCCAACTCCTCCTCCCACTTACCTTTCAACTCCACCACCGAGGCCTCCTCCTCCTCCTGCATCACCTGGTAAGTTTCCGCGACCTTCCCCTCTTCAACCCATCCCCCCGAGAACACCCTGTCCTGTACTGTGCGTGGCAGCAGCCGCGGGAATTCCACCACTTGCCGCCTGGCAAACGTCCTTACCTGTAAATATCTAAAGGTGTTCCCCGGGGGGAGCCCGTACTTCTCCTCCAGCTCACCCAGGCTCGCGAACTTCCCATCCACAAACAGGTTCCCCAACCTTCTTATCCCTGCCCTGTGCCACCCCGAAAACCCTCCATCTATTCTCCCTGGGACAAACCGGTGGTTCCCCCATATTGGGGTCCACACCGAGGCCCCAACTTCCCCCCTGTGCCGCCTCCACTGCCCCCAGATTTTGAGGGTAGCCGCCACTACCGGGCTCGTGGTATACCTCATTGGATGGAGCGCAGCGGCGCCGTTGCCAGCACCTCCAGACTCGTACCCACACAAGACGCCGTCTCCAGCCTCTTCCATGCAGCCCCCTTCCCGTCCATCAACTCACTTGCGCACCATCGCTGCATTGGCGGCCCAGTAGTACCCACAGAGGTTGGGCAGTGCCAGCCCCCCACCCCCCATCCGTACTCCGCTCCAGGAACACCCTTCCCACCCCCGGAGTCCCTCGCGCCCACACAAACCCCGTTATGCTCCTGTTGACCCGCCTAAAGAAGGCCTTCGTGATAAAAATGGGGAGGCACTGGAACAGGAACAAAAACCTTGGGAGCACCGTACTCTTCACTGACATATAGCAGCAAGTCGTCCGCATAGAGCGACACCCAATGCTCCTCCCCACCCCGCACCAACCCCCTCCAGTTCCTCGAATCCCTCAGTGCCATAGCCAGGGTTCAATCGCCAGTGCGAAGAGCAGGGGGGACAGGGGACACCCCTTCCTCGTCCCTCGATGCAACCGACAGTACTCAGACCTCCTCTTGTTCGTGGCCACACACGCCATCGGGACTACGTACAACAGCCTAACCCATCTGACGAACTCCTCCCCAAATCCGAACCTCTTCAGCACCTCCCACAAGTACCCCCACTCTACCCTATCGAAGGCCTTCTCAGCATCCATCGCCACCACTATCTCCGCCTCCCCGTCCCTCGCCGGCATCATAATAACATTCAGGAGCCTCCGCATATTCGCGTTCAACTGCCTTCCCTTCACGAACCCCGTCTGGTCTTCGTGGATCACCTGCGGCACACAATCCTCAATTCTCGTGACTAAGACCTTCGCCAGCACCTTGGCATCTACATTTAACAACAAAATCGGCCTGTAAGACCCACACTGCAGGGGATCCTTGTCCCGCTTCAGGATCAAGGAGATCAGTGCCCGGGACATCGTCGGGGGCAAAGCCCCCCCCCCCCCCCCCCCTCCCTTGCCTCATTGAAGGTCCTAACTAGCAACGGGCCCAACAGGTCCACATATTTCGACCGGGAAACCGTCCTGCCCCGGTGCCTTCCCCGCCTGCATGCTCCCTATCCCTTTGGCCAGCTCCTCCAGCCCAATCGGGGCCCCCAATCCCGCCACCAGTCCCTCCTTCACCTTCGGAAATCTCAGTTGGTCCAGAAAGCGGCCCATCCCTCCCTCTCTCCAGTGGGGGCTCGGACCGATACAGTTCCTCATAAAAGTCCCTGAAGGCCCCATTGATGCCAACCCCACTCCGCACCACGCTCCCTCCCCGATCATTAACTCCCCCGATCTCCCTAGCTGCGTCCCGCTTCCGAAGCTGATGCGCCAGCATCCGACTTACCTTTTCCCCATACTCATAAATCGCCCCCTGGGCCTTCCTCCACTGCGCCTCCGCCTTCCTGGTGGTCAACAGGTCGAAATCGGCCTGGAGGCTACGCCTCTTCCTCAACAGTCCCTCCTCAGGCACCTCTGCATACCTCCTGTCTACCCTCACCATCTCCCCCACCAGCCTCTCCCTCTCCCTCTGCTCTCTCCTCTCCTTGTGGGCCCTAATGGAGATCAGCTCTCCCCTAACCATCGCCTCCCATAACATCCCCACTCGGACCTCCCCGTTATCGTTGGCCTCCAGGTATCTCTCTATGCTTCCTCGGACCCGCTCACTCACCTCCTCGTCCGCCAACAGCCCACCTCCAAGCGCCACAACGGGCGCTGGTCCCTCTCCTCCCCCAGCTCTAGGTCTACCCAATGCGGGGCGTGATCCGAAATGGCTATCGCCGAGTACTCGGTATCCTCTACTCTCTCTATCAGCGCCCTGCTCATAATAAAAAAGTCGATCCGGGAATAAGCGAGAAGAATGAAAATTCTCAGCCCCCGGCCTTGCAAATCTCCAAGGGTCCACCCCCCCATCTGGTCCATAAACCCCCTCAGCACTTTAGCCGCCGACGGCTTCCTACCCGTCCTAGACCTGGAGCGATCCAGCGCCGGATCCAACACCGTGTTGAAGTCACCCCCATTATCAGGCCCCCCACTTCCAAGTCCGGGATCCGACCCAACATGCGCTGCATAAAACCCGCATCGTCCCAATTCGGGGCATACACGTTGACCAGTACCACCCTCTCTCCCTGCAACTTAGCACTTGCCATTACGTACCTGCCACCATTGTCTGTCACAATGCTCGACGCCTCGAACGACACCCTCTTTCCCACCAAGATCACCACCCCCCGATTTTTGGCATCCAGCCCCGAATGAAACACCTGACCTACCCACCCCTTCCTCAATCTTACCTGGTCTGCCACCTTCAGGTGTGTCTCCTGGAGCATGACCACATCCGTCTTCAGCCCCTTCAGGTGCCGCTTGACTGGCCCGTTCAGTCCCCTTACATTCCAGGTTATCAGCCGGATCAGTGGGCTACCCTCCCTGTCGACTAGCCATAACCCCTCCTCGGCCAGCCACGCGCCCGCACCCCACGTCCGGCCCGTTCCCCACGGCGGCAGATCCCCGTCCCAACCCCCTCTACTCGCTCCAGCTCCCCCTTGACCATACCAACAGCAGCCCGGCGCACCCCCACCCCCCACAACTAGGACCCCCTCCTAGCTGCTTTGCTCCACCCATTGCACTCCCGCAAGTCAGCGGACTCCTGCTGACCCCGGCCACTCCCGCCTCTCCTTCGACTCCTCCTATTGTGGGACATACCCTCCTCCTCCATTACCCATCAGCAGGCTCTCCGCCTCCCCCTTCCATCCCAAGCGCGGGAAACAACCCTCGCTTCCCCGCCCCCTACAGCACGGGAAAAAGCCCGCGCTTTCCACCTGCCTGGCCCCGCCACCTCTGACGCAGCTCCTTTTACAGGCCCAGCCCCCTCACCCCCGACTCGGGCCTCACCCTCCCCCCGCGGGGCCCCATCCCCCCTACCGGCCATCCACCCCTACTCCATTTACTTACCCCCCTCCAAGAGCCCACCCGACAGACTCAACCAAAACAGTGCCCAACCCACCCTAACCACCCAGACCGAACCAGAAAGAAACAAGAGCAAAGAACCCCCCATCAAAATGTAACACACCAACAGCAATCGCCGACCACCCATCCCGACCCTCAGTTTGTGTCCAGCTTCTCGGCCTGAACAAAGGCCCATGCCTCCTCCGGAGACTCAAAATAATGGTGCCGGTCCTTGTAGGTGACCCACAGTCGCGCCGGCTGCAGCATGCCAAACTTCACCCCTTCCTGTGCAGCAACGCCTTCGCCCGGTTGTACCCGGCCCTCTTCTTCGCCACCTCCGCACTTCAGTCCTCCGCGTTCTCCCACCTGCTGCTCTTCTCTTTCTTGGCCCACCTGAGCACACACTCCCGATCAGCGAACCGATGGAACCACACCAGCACCGCCCGCGGCGGCTCGTTAGCCTTGGGCCTCCTCGCCAGCACTCTATGGGCCCCTTCCAGCTCCAGGGGCCCCTGGAAGGACCCCGCTCCCATCAGTGAGTTTAACATGGTGACCACATAGGCCCCCACATCCGACCCCTCCGGGAGGCCCAGAATCCGCAAATTCTTCCGCCTCGACCGATTCTCCATCTCCTCGAACAGTTCCTGCCATTTCTTGTGGAGCGCCTCGTGCGCCTCCACCTTTACCGCAGGGCCTAAGATCTTGTCCTCGTTGTCGGAGATCTTTTGTCGGACCTCGCGGATCGCCACCCCCTGGGCCGTCTGGGTCTCCAGCAGCTTGTCGATAGAAGCCTTCATCGGCTCCAGCAGGTCCGCTTTGAGCTCCCTGAAGCAGCGCTGGATAACCTCCTGCTGCTCCTGCGCCCACTGCATCCACGCTGCCTGGTCCCCGCCCGCCGCCATCTTGCTCTTCTTCCCTCGCACTTTCTTTGGGCTCACCACCACTTTTTTAGTCGCCCCGCTCCTGGTCCAAGCCATACACTGTCGGGGGAATATTGCAATCTTCTTCCCACACCGGGAAATATCGAAAAACTTCCGTTGGGGGCCCTGAAAAGAGCCCAAATGTCTGTTCCAAGCAGGAGCTGCCGAACGTGCGACTTAGCTCTGCATAGCTGCAACCGGAAGTCGGCAGGGTCCTTCTCAATAGCAATTCATTGAACATCTTCGGCAGGTGGGGGGCCAGTTTTGGCGTACATTTTTTATAGAGGTCCTCCGGGAATCCATCTGGACCTGGCGCCTTGTTCATAGAAGGTCTCCCGTGTCTGACGGAGCTGGTTCACTGCTTTCCCAGTAGAGAGCAGGTCAAATTCATTTGTAACTTTTTCTCTCCGGCAGTAGTTCCACGGTCGGGGTTGTGGAGTATCCTCGATCCAGCTCCAGTATGGAGTCAACCAGCTGCTGCCTAGCCGCCCTCTCCTTCCTGTCCCTGAGAGCCCTGTATGCTATTATCTCCCCCCCCCCCCCCCCCCCCCCTTATCACTACCTTCCTTGCCTCCAAGAATATGGAGATTATGGAGGGTGAGACCTCCCCATGCTGGTTGCAAGTTACATATCCATCGATGGCTTGTGACATTCTCTCACAGAATGTCTTATCAGTAAGGAGGGCTATGTCCAGCCTCCATGGGGGGTGCGTTGGGCCCGGCCCATCTCCAACCCCACAACCAAATAGTATGGTGCATGGTCCGAGATTACTATTGCGGAGTATTCTGCCCCTACTACCCCCGGAAACACCAATTTCCCCACTACAAAGAAGTCAATTCTGGTGAAGACTCTGTGGACCTGGGAGAAGAAGGAGAACTCCTCCCTTGGGTGTGTGAGCCTCCACGGGTCTACCACCCCCATCTGTTGCATAAAAGTGCTCCGTTCCTCGGAGGCAGCACGGTAGCACAGTGATGGGGTTAGGGGATAGGGTGGAGGTATGGGCTTGGGTAGGGTGCTCTTTCCAAGGGCCGGTGCAGATCGATGGGCCGAATGGCCTCCTTCTGCACTGTAAATTCTATGGTTCCCTAGCTATGGCTGATTGTTTTCCCCCCTTTGGGGTTGGATCTGTCTGTCCGTGGGTCCTGTACATGGCTAACCCCCCCCCCACGAGTCTGTCACTGTCTTTGTTGCTGTGAATGTCGCCCTCTTATTGAATAGTATGGCCACCCTCCCAGCCCTCGCCCCATAGTACCAATGGTAAGTCTGGCCCACCAGCTTTTCCTTACCCTCGGCCGGTCCCTCTCCCTCAGGTGTGTTTCTTCAACACCAGCCCAAAGGCTTTTCAGATGGGCGAAGGCTTTGGATCATGTCACTGGGCCGCTAAATTGCTCCTTAATTGGATGAAATATTTGCGTACTCTAAACTTATATTTTTTTTAAAAATTGACTCCAGAATTTTCCCCACCCCCCGATGTCAGGCTAACTGGTCTATAATCCCCCGTTTTCTCTCTCCCTCCATTTTTAAAAAGTGGGGTTTCATAAGCTACCATCCAATCCATTGGAACTCTTCCAGAATCTATAGAATGCTGGAAAATGATCGCCAATGCATCCACTATTTCTAGGGCCACTTCTGTAAGTACTCTGGGATGCAGAGCATCAGGCCCTGGGGACTTATCACGGTTTAATCCCATCAATTTCCCCAATGCAATTTCCTGATTAATAAGGATTTCCTTCAGTTCCTCCTTCACGCTAGCCCTTCTTATAATAATAATATTGTCACAAATAGACTTACATTAACATGAAGTTACTGTGAAAATCCCCTAGTCGCCACATTCCGGCGCCTGTTCGGGTACACGGAGGGAGAATTCTAAATGACCAAATTACCTAACAACATGTCTTTTGGGACTTGTGGGAGTAAACCGGAGCACCCGGAGGAAACCTACGCAGACATGGGGAGAACATGTAGACTCCACATAAACAGTGATCCAAGCCGGGAATCAAACCTGGGACCCTGGAGCGGTGAAGCAACAGTGCTACCCACTGTGCTACCGTGCTGCCTCGGTCCCCTAGTATTTCCGGAAGGTTATTTGTGTCCTCTTTAGTGAAGGCAGATCCAAGGTAATTGTTCAACTGGTCCGCCATCTCTTTGTTGCCCATGATGAATTCACCTGATTCTAACTGTAAGGGACCTATATTTGTCTTCACCAGTCTTTTTCTCTTCACATATCGATAGAAGCTTTTGCAGTCAGTATTTATGTTTTCAGGGCAGCACGATGGCGCAGTGGGTTAGCATTGCCGCCTCACGGCGCCGAGGTCCCAGGTTCGATCCCGGCTCTGGGTCACTGTCCGTGCGGAGTTTGCACATTCTCCCCGTGTTTGCGTGGGTTTCGCCCCCATAACCCAAAGATGTGCAGGGTAGGGAGATTGACCACGCTAAATTGCCCCTTAATTGGAAAAAATGAACTGGGTACTCTAAATTTATTTCAACAAAAAAACAAAAAAGTTTTTATGTTTTCTGCAAGCTTACTCTGGTATTCTAATTTCCCTTTCCGAATTAATCCCTTTGTCCTCCTCTGCTGATGTCCTCCTCTGCTGAATTTAAAATTTCTTCCAGTCCACAGGCTTGCTTCTTTTTCTGGACAATTTATACACCTCCTCTTTGGCTTAACACTACCCCTGATTTCCCTTGTTAGCCACGGTTGAGCCACCTTCCCCGTGTTACTCTTGTGCCAGACAGGGAGGTCGCCATTCTCCAACACTTGTGTGGTGAGAACGTTACTTGCCACTTAGCAGCCCTAACCTGAATGTTGCCCAGTTGTGATTGCATGTTGGAATGAGTATCTGAGGGGCTGCAAATGGCATTGAACACTGTGCCATCATCAACAAAAAATTCTCAACTCCACCAGATGTTAAAAGGAAGGTTATTGATAAACCAGCTGAAGGTATTTGGGCTTAGGGCAACTAGGGAACTCCAATGATGATCAGGTCTGGTGACAACAGAAATGGGTGAAGGTTTCAGCAGCAGACCAGGTTACACATGGGCAGAACTGGATGATGTTATGGAGGTGGATATAGGCAGTTTTAGTAGATGGGTCTGGTGGTAATAAAGACATGCAGAGGAGAGAAGATAGAGTATTGTGCATGCTACTTGAGATCTATTCAAAATACCACTAGGAGGCCGACTGGAACCACAGGACAGAAATGAGGGAACAGTACAATTAAACTTTTAAATTTGAGTATCATTCATCTGGAGTTGGAAGGCTGAGAAGGAATTGGAAGCCACGTTTGAGTAAAGTTGAGGGGAGGCAGAGGCACAGTGGTATTGACACTTGACTAGTAATCCAGAGAGCCATGGCAGGTGGTGAAATTGGAATTCAATATGTCCGGAATTTAAAAATCTAACGCGACTGTTGTAAAAACCCATCGGGCTCACTAATGTCCTTTTAGGGAAGGAAATCTTCAGGGGCTGACATGTGGCGCAGTGGTTAGCACTGGGTCTGCGACACAGAGCCCGGGTTTGAATCCCGGCCCTGGGTCACTGTCCGTGTGGAGGTTGCACATTCTCCCCATGTCTGCGTGGGTCTCACCCCCACAACCCAAAGATGTGCAGGGTAGGTGGATTGGCCACGCTAAATGGCCCCTTAATTGGAAGAAAAATAATTGGGTACTCTAAATTTATTTTTAAAAAAGGGAAGGAAAACTTCCCGGCCTGGCCTCTGTAACTCACAATCCACAGCGATGCCCCCTGAAACATTGGGCAGTTAGGGATGGGCACTAAACGCTGGCCCAGGCAGCTACACCTCCATCCGTGTACCGATTTTTAAAAAAAATGTTGGGGAGGTTCTTCGCAATTGTTTTCATCTGAACTCTTGTGTTTGAGAAACTATTTTCTCCTTAAGCAATAATGCTTTCCTCGCCCTCTCTCGAGCCCATTTGCTCCCTCTCTCCCTCGGACTTGGTGGCAGTGAGTCTGTCACCCAAAGGGAATTTGTGTCCATCCGAGATGAGATGAGGGGAGGGGAGAGAATGGCAACTTGCATCCTGTGTGTTTGTTCGTTGCTGACAGTGGCACAGCTGCGAGTGCCGTCAACACAGGGCTCTGAATGAAACATTGGAAATAAAAAGCCTCTTTACAGAGCTGGCTCTCAAAGGCTGCTTTAACTCGATTGTTTACTGTGGAACTAATGATGAGACTGAAGAGGCCCGGGCTGGCTTTTTGCAATTAGGCAGAGCAGGAAGCACGTGGTCACATCAGCATTTTTAGTGTCCCTCACTTCTTTGTTAATGTGTACTTTTATTCTCTTTCTCTCTCTCTCTCTCTCTCTCTCTCTCTCTCAAAGACATCGATGAATGCCAGTCTTCCCCTTGTGCTTATGGAGCCACTTGTGTGGATGAGATTAATGGATACAGGTGCATCTGCCCCCCTGGAAGAGCAGGCTACAGATGCCAAGAAGGTTTGTGCTTTCAGAAAATGATAATTCCCTGATGGACTTAAGTGTACTCTTGGCCTGCAGGAGGCGTATTGGCCTTCCATTCTATGACCCCTTTTTCCCCCCCCTGGTTAGTTAGTGGCTGCTTGCTTTAAGGTAAACAGGGAGGCTGCTTCTTGCCCTGTAGAGCTGTATCCAGGCAACAGCCAGTCATGGGAAAAAGCTGGGGGCTTGGTAGGTGTGGGGGTTGCTGAGGAGATGGTGGAAAGTGTTGGGCTAACTGAGGACACTTATCATCATACCCCTCGACTTGGTTGCATTGATTCGTCCATGAGCTGTTCAAATTGGCATTTGGATGCGAGTCTCCCTCTTTGTGCTCAATCTTAGAATTCTGGGACTGAGCAGTGCGGGAGAAGGCCTTTCGGTCAATCATTACAGTGCTGGCTCTTAGGAGGAGCTCTCCAACTCGTCACTCTGCCTGCTCTTTCAGAAAGATCAGTCATTTTTATTCCCTCCAATTATTTATTCACTTTCCGACTGAAAGTTACTATTGAATATCATCCCACCACCCTTTTTAAGCAGGGTTTTGTGCCCGCCGGCCCTGGTGGGTGTCACGGGGCCATGCCACCCCCCCCCCCCCACCCCCCCTATCCATTGTCCGACTTTTACAGATTGTTGAATATTATTAGGGCTGAGGTGGGTAAATATTTGGTCTCTGGAATCGAGGTATAAAGGCATCGGGCAGGAAAATGGAGCTAAGGCAGATTCAACCCCGGTGGTGTTGAATTGTGGAATGAACGTGAAGGGCCAGATGGTCCACTCCTGCTATTTCTTGTGTCACATTGGCCGTTTAGCCTGCTCACTCACCGCCTCACTCCGAGGACAATTGAATAATCCAGCTTCATTCATTTCAACGAGTTCACAATCTGTCACTGTTTTTCTCAAAACAAAATTGCTTTCTCCGGGGCTTGACTTTGGCAAAGTATAGAAAAATACATCCTACACAAGTACCTTCATTCCATATGTAAAGGGGAAAACTGTTGATTTGCATAACTCAGATTTAACATGAATGTTATGGAAGACTAGGTGATTGCCAGTTGAGACACCACCTGATCACCTAACTACATTGGGCCATGAACTCCCGAGTCAACTTGAATTATCATCACTACCTGTCCTGGGAGTGTTTGATGGGGACAGTGTAGAGGGAGTTGTACTCTGTATCTAACCCCGTGCTGTACCTGTCCTGGGAGTGTTTGATGGGGACAGTGTAGAGGGAGCTTTACTCCATTTCTAACCCCGTGCTGTACCTGTCCTGGGAGTGTTTGATGGGGACAGTGTAGAGGGAGCTTTACTCCGTATCTAACCCCGTGCTGTACCTGTCCTGGGAATGTTTGATGGGGACAGTGTAGAGGGAGCTTTACTCCGTATCTAACCCCGTGCTGTACCTGTCCTGGGAGTGTTTGATGGAGACAGTGTAGAGGGAGCTTTACTCCGTTTCTAACCCCGTGCTGTACCTGTCCTGGGAGTGTTTGATGGGGACATTGTAGAGGGAGCTTTACTCTGTATCTAACCCCGTGCTGTACCTGTCCTGGGAGTGTTTGATGGGGACAGTGTAGAGGGATCTTTACTCTGTATCTAACCCCGTACTGTACCTGTCCTGGGAGTGTTTGATGGGGACAGTGTAGAGGGAGCTTTACTCCGTATCTAACCCCGTGCTGTACCTGTCCTGGGAGTGTTTGATGGGGACAGTGTAGAGGGAGCTTTACTCTGTATCTAAACCCGTACTGTACCTGTCCTGGGAATGTTTGATGGGGACAGTGTAGAGGGAGCTTTACTCTGTACCTAACCCCGTGCTGTACCTGACCTGGGAGTGTTTGATGGGGACAGTGTAGAGGGAGCTTTACTCTGTATCTAATCCTGTGCTGTACCTATCCTGGGTGTGTTTGCTCATCAATTTTAGTTAAATGTAAAGGGCACATCTACAATTCATGTTGTGATATTCCTGCCAAAATCACAGAGGAAATCTTCCCATGCATTCTGTGGAAAGAAAATGTTCTTGTGACTTCCCTTACCCCAATGAGTCGAGAATCTGTGAGCAGTTAATCTCCAGCAATGACCTAATTCTTTGACTTGTTCCTTTCAGTCATAGGCTTTGGGAAGTCGTGCTTCATGTCAGGACAGTACCATCCACATGGTATTCGGTGGGAGCAGGAGTGTAATACCTGTCAGTGTCGGAATGGCAATATAAACTGCACTAAGGTATGGCAGACTTCAAATCCTCCAGGAGAGGCATTTCTTCTTAAATTTATTTTACATGATTCATCAGAAATTAAAAGTAAAAGAACTGTTTCCAGGTGTCCAATTACCCCATCGCTGATTATAGACTCCAGCAATTTCCACACCACAGATGTTGGGCGGGATTCACCGCAATCGGCGAATTGGCCCGGCGCCAAGCAGGGCGCGAACCACTCCGGCGTGGGCCAACCGGAAGTTGCGGAATTCTTCACACTTCCAGGGGCTAGCCCGGCGTCGGAGGGGTTCGCGCTGCGTCAACCGCCGCCGAAGGGACTGCGCGAGTTAGCGCATGCGCAGAACCGCCGGCGTGGTTTAGCATGCGCAAGACCGGCTGGCGTATTCTGGCGCATGCGCAGGGGGGTGTCTTCTCCGCGCCGACCATGGCGGAGCCCTACCAGGGCCGGCGCGGAAGGAATGAGTGCCCCCACGGCACCGGCCCGCCCGCTGATCAGTGGGCCCCGATCGCAGGCCAGGCCACCGTACCCCCCCACCAGGACCGCACCAGCCGGCCTCCCAGCCAGGAACATGTGTGGCAACATGTCGAATCCAAGTTGGCGGGACTGGCCAGAAACCGACGGTCGCTCGGCCCATCGGGGCCCAGAGAATTACTGGGGGGGCCGCTGCCAATGGCCCCCGACCAGCGTGGCGTGACTCCCGCCCGAAAACCGGCGCCGGAGTATACGGCAGAAAGCGTCGGAGCAGCGGGTCGGGATTCACCCCCCCCCCCCCCCCCCCCCCCCCCCCCCCCCAGGGGGGACTCCGACCAGGCCGGAATCCTGCCCGTAAGACTGTAATTGGTCTGCAATTCCCTGGTTTCCCCCTTTCACCTTCCAAAGTGGGGTGACCTGTGCAATTTTCCAATCCAGAAGGACTACTCCCGAATCTCTTGCCCTCTGACAGGAACTTGTCCCACTTCAGAGACTTCAGCACACAATCCAGGCCGACATTCCCGGCGGAGGAAGCACTGAGGCCCCTCTACTCCCTCGGATGGATGCAGACGATCCCAAGGGACCGATTGAGGAACTGCAGTGCAGTTCTCACTTGTGTCCCTCAATGAACACACACACACAACACATTCTCTGATCATTATCGCAATCCTCTTTGTGGAATCTTGCTTTCCATAAGTTGGCTGCCATGTTTCATTCACTGCACTTGACACCCATTGTGACTGGCCCGCCACCAGACCGTCTGGGCCCTGCACCCAGTACGCCTGGCGTTTCCAAATGACCTGGGTGGTGGAAGAGGTTACTGTCGATCAGACCTCCTTTCATGCTTTGCCCTCTGGTTTTTTTTTTTATTTCTCCTTTGCCACGAGCCAGTAAACAAACCTTTGAAAGTAAAGGCTTGTTTCGATAAGACCAGATCAAGTTGATTACATGTCTGCGTTGGAGCTAGCTGATTTTAAAAACATGACAGTTTTACATGTTTTAAATAATGTTGTGTGTGCCGAAGATCACACCGTATCTGTCTCCGAACCAACATTTCATTTCCCTAATACGATCCTTGTTTGCTGCATAATATCTGCAGTTAGTTACTCACCAAGCCTTAAATATATAAACATAATAAGTGTGGGGGGAAACTGAAACGTGCAAAAAATCAAGTTAAATGGTTAACATTATAACTGAGAGGTTATAACTTGAAATACTGAACTGGCTGGGGTTCCTTCCCCTCACACAGGTGTAGAGATATTTGCACTTGTGGAGGGATCGAGTTAGGGGCCATAGATATAGTAATAACCTTTATTGTCACAAGTAGGCTTACATTAACCCCACAACGAAGTTACTGTGAAAAGCCCCAAGTCGCCACATTCCGGCGCCTGTTTGGGTACACAGAGGGAGAATTCTGAATGTCCAATTCACCTAACAGCGCGTCTTTCGGGACTTGTGGGAGGTAACCAGAGCACTCGGAGGAAACCCACACAGACACGGGGAGAATGTGCAGACTCCGCACAGACAGTGAGCCAAGCCAGGAATCGAACCTGGGACCCTGGCGCTGTGAAGCAACAGTGCTAACCACTGTGCTAGCGTGCCGCCCACGGTATATAAGATAGTGGACAATAAATTCAGGAGAAACTTCTTTACTCGGAGAGTGGCGAGGATGTGGGACTCATTACCACCGAGAAGCTGGATAAATGCAAGGGAGAATCGAGCAGAGGATTATGCTGGCAAGATAGGAGGAGGGAGGCTCGTGGAGCATGAACACCCCATGGACCAGTTCAGCTGGGTGCCCTGCTCCCGTGCTGTCATTTGCATGTAATAGAATAGTGAGTAACTAGGACTGGGCCATCACAGCTAGACAATCCTAGGATCTGTCATTGAGGCCGAGATGATCTCCTTGATATGGAGTGATGGTGAAGCACTGCAATTGGTTTCCGGGTTAACTGTGAAGAATGGGCCGAGCCAGGGAGGCGGTGCCAGTGTCTCGCCATACGAAGGAAGCACCAGTGGTTTGGTTTTCCGGTTAGTCTGTGATGCAGCCTGCATCCGTATG
The DNA here is from genome assembly GCF_047496885.1 of Scyliorhinus torazame. Lineage (NCBI taxonomy): Eukaryota > Metazoa > Chordata > Chondrichthyes > Carcharhiniformes > Scyliorhinidae > Scyliorhinus > Scyliorhinus torazame. Next base: position 393,733,757 of record NC_092708.1, on the reverse strand, counting down.
GCCCACCAGTACTTCTTGCCCAGGTTTGCACGGGAATGATGTCTGTTTGGAAGGTAACTGCTGACTGCAGTGCCCATTGTTCAGTGCCAATACAGGAGGGGTTGGATGGATGGAGAGGAGGCTGATGTCGAGGCACTTGTTGGATTTGAGAGGGTTTGCTTGTTTTTTTTCTCTCTCAACTCGGACTCCCAGAATATGAGCCCCAACATTGTGTGTCCTTGTGTCAATTGTTTTCACCTGTTCAAATGGTGAGCACATGACCGCTGGTCTGAGGTACAAACTGGTGCTGTCATGGGGCTGTTGTGGAGACAATAATACTGTGGACTTGGGGGCAGCTTTAGGCAGTGGGAAAAGATTCTTTGTGAGCCCCAGTGCTGCTGCCTACCACCACATCCTGTGGTTCATCTTTTCTTTGCACGTTCTCAAAAAGCATCCGACTGCCTCTTGAACCTACTGTTTCCTTGGGTAACGCTGGGTCAGAAAATTCTACTTGACCATTTTGTATTCCCAGCAGTCCAACTTTTAATGGAAGACTCCTTAAGCATATCAGTTCACCTCAGTGAGTAATTAGTTTGGGTCAGTTTGTTAACGTGGGTGAAATGGTAAAAATGTTTGTCCTGGTTCAATGGCTGCCTTTAAGTTTGAAAGTAATGTGTTCAGGTGCCAGTCCAGTGGCTTGAATACAGAGTGAGTACTGCCAGAAATGCCTTCCTGTGGATGAGAAATTAAACTGAGGCCTCAGGTCGATGTCATAGATCCTAAGCGACTGTTTGAAGAAGAGCAGGCAAGTTCTTCCCAGTCTCTAATCATCACCCAACACTACCGTAACAGGTTATCTGGTCGTTATTTGCATTGCTGTTTATGGAAACGTGATGTGCATAAATGGACTGCTGCATTTTTCTACATGACCGAGGTGACTACACTTCGATAAGTACTTCATTGGTGGGCGGCACGGTGGGGCAGTGCTTAGCACTGCTGCCTCACGGCGCCGAGGCTCGATCCCGGCTCCGGGTCACTGTCCGTGTAGAGTTTGCACATTCTCTCCGTGGGTCCACCCCCACAACCCAAAGATGTGCAGGGTAGGTGGATTGACCACGCTAAATTACCCCTTAATTGAAAAAAAAATAATTGGATATTGTAAATTCATAAAAACAAAAATAAAGTACTTAATTGGCCAATTCACCCAGCCAGCACATCTTTTTGGTTTAGCACAGGGCTAAATCGCTGGCTTTGAAAGCAGATCAAGGCAGTCCAGCAGCACGGTTCATTTCCCGTACCAGCCTCCTCGAACAGGCGCCGGAATGTGGCAACTAGGGGCTTTTCACAGTAACTTCATTTGAAGCCTACTTGTGACAATAAGCGATTTTCATTTCATTTCATTTCTTTTTGGGTTGAGGTCAACAACTTAACGATGTTGATGTGCTCACACACGAAAATAGGGGGTTTAATAATGACTAGTCATTGGCTAATTTTAGCCTTTTATTAAACTGGTGTGCTGATACACAAGGGGTTTCTGTTTGTTTCTATAGGTATGGTGTGGCCAGAAGTCTTGCCTGTTACGTGAAAAGCCTGGCCACGAAAACTTCATATGCCCAGAGGCCCAGCAGTGCCAGGTCAGCCCATGGCTCAAGTGCTTCTCCCCTCCTTGCACTGACTGGGGGGAGTGTAACGCCTTAAATGCTCTGCCTGTTGACTCCAACTGCCAGCCTAACACGGGTCAACTGGACAATAACTGTGCGAAGATCACGCTCATCTTCAACAAGGAAAAGATTCCCAAGGTAAGGCTGATCGAGTACAAGACATTCCAGAGCTGAGTTGGATGTATTTCTCGGGAATTGACCTTTTACCCACGGGATTTGTATTCGCCCACCCTGGGGGGATGTATTCGCCCACCCTGGGGAGATGTATTCGCCCACCCTGGGGGGGGGATGTATTCGCCCACCCTGGGGGGAGATGTATTCGCCCACCCTGGGGGGATGTATTCACCCACCCTGGGGGGATGTATTCGCCCACCCTGGGGGGATGTATTCGCCCACCCTGGGGGGATGTATTCGCCCACCCTGGGGGGACGCATTCGCCCACACTGGGGGGATGTATTCGCCCACCCTGGGGAGATGTATTCGCCCACCCTGGGGGGATGTATTCGCCCACCCTGGGGGGATGTATTCGCCCACCCTGGGGGGATGTCTTGCATCAACTGAGGCTGGGCAATGCCAACAAGTTGGTTCTTGAACACCCAACTTAAAACTGTTGGCATTTTCACCTCTGGCCCGAGGATGGAAATAAAGGTTCTGGCACCTATTCACACACCAGCTAGTAGAAATCTGGGAGCTTTAGAACCGAGATTTTTGGGGTATCAAGGGGAAATGGGCTTGAGGTGCTGGTCAGACATTACCTAATTGAATGATGTGAGAAGACCCTGAAGGGCTGAATGATTGGTGGCGTTGGGTACTCCTGTTCCTGTTTTGTAGCATAAAAGGGGTTTTGCTCTTCCCAATCCAATTTGAGTTTTGGAAAGTTTGGCGAACCTATATATCGGTAATCTGTTATCGTACAGTGCAGTGTGGGAAAGCACCAGTATAGTGAGCCACTTGCTCTTCAGGATTCAGTGTGCAAGAGGATTTCCATAATTGCTAGTGGGTTAGGCACACAATTTGTTCTGAATGTGAGTTTGCAGAGTCTCACATGTCTTCCAATTCTTCCCAGGGCATCACTGTGGAATACATTTGCTCAGAACTGAGGTACCTACCAGTGTTGCGGAGCCTCTCCAAGGAGAGGACCCTGTTTGTGTTGTGCGACCTGGCCAACACGACCGACAGCGCAGTGGAAGTCGCCATCGTAAGTAACAGCTTTGCTTGGGTTTTTGGAATCCTCATTGCCACGTCACGACTCGCCTTGCATTTGATCAAGTGGCATTGTAAGCTTTGCTTGAACGTTGTAAGTACAAGCTCATTGGTACTTGTTTAGCTTGGATACTGATGGGATCTGTGCTAGCTTGGTGAGTAGAATGCAAGGAATATGTTGCACTTAATTTTTTTTTCCAGTCTGCAGATATTGAATGTGTGCAAATCCATGACAGATGATCCATAATTCAGTTAAATAATAGAACAGGCTGGAGGGGATGAATGGCCTTTGCTCCGATTGAGGCAGTGGCCATTCTAATTCCTTTAGATTTGGATATCTGCTGGGAACCTGAGGAAGAGGTCACGATGGATTGTCCAATTGGCATTTACCAGTCTTTGCTCAGCTGACCAATCTCAGCAGGGCACGTTTGAGTTAGATCAGGAGTTAATAGTTTCTGCTCCTGGAGACTACTGTGGAAAGTGCTTGTTGGGAGGTCAGATTTCACTGTACGGCCCTCATGAATTGGTGTCTGCTGTTGAGGATCGTGAATAAGGCCTGTTGTTTGATGGCTGATTGGCCTTTTTTCTATCTTCTGAACTAGCAAAATCGCATACTCAATGCTCCTGAAGAAAAGTTGCACAGTTGCTGCCAAAACGTTGCTTTTATTTAAGTTTCATCTCCCCCCTTTGTTCTGCTTCTCTTCTCCCCCAAGTCATTTACCCAACATGGTGAGGACAGGGATGGCACCCTGATAAAGGAGGTGGTTACCAAGATCGTCGACAATGTGACCAAACGACAAAATAGCACCATGATGCTTGCTGTAGTCAAGGTGAAAATAGAGACCGCGTATGTTCCTCCTTCCCAACCAGGTAATGCTGACTTCCTTTTGTTGATGTGACCGGCCTCTGTTGTACATCATTCTGTCTGGCTGCATGTTAGTGAACTGAAGCAAAGTCCCACAAGTTACTTGTGGCTCTGAGTCTTTTGAGTCCTAGGGTTCTGGGACCTCCAGAGCACATGTCAGTAAGTACTGAAGGGAGTGCAGGCAGCACTATTGGAAGTGCCAATTCTTGAATGAGACATTAAATTGGGACCCTGTCTGCTCTCCCGCGTAGATGTAAAGATTGGTGTCCTGGGCAATATTTATCCCTCTTGTCAATGTCACTTTTTAAAAAAAAAAAGTAAATTGACCGTTGTATCGAATATGGCATCTACAAAAGCAAGTGATGTGACTGTGGTGAAGTGGGAAATCAGTGACCTGTTAGGCTGGGCGTTTTTCGGGTTGGATGAAGAGGGATGCTGATCAAGAGCACTGAGAGAACTCCAAAATAAAAAGTGAAAAGCAGGTGCCATTTGTGAGGGAGGAGAAACCACTATGTTTCAGAGACTTGATTAGCGCCCTGTCTAAAGTTAGTGTCCCTTTGAGGACGGGGCAGAGTTTAGGAGGAGGCTTGTTTACCCAGTCCCTACCATGTGCTGCACTTGTGCAAGGACCGATTAATGCCATAACAACAGTTGCTCCCTGTTAATTGAATACATCATTGAACACAAGATCCAGGCTGGCACTCCTAGTGCAGCACGCCAGGGGTGCTGTGTTGTCAGAGGTGGCATCTTTCTTCTTTTAAAAAAAAAAAAAATTTAGAGTGCCAATTATTTTTTTTTCAAATTAAGGAGCAGTTTAGTGTGGCCAATCCACCTAACCTGCACATTTGGGTTATGGGGGTGAGAGCCACGCAGACACTGGGAGAATGTGCAAACTTCACACGGACAGTGACCCGGGGCCGGGATCGAACCCGGTTCCTCAGCGCTGCAGTCCCAGTGCTAACCGCTGCACCAATTGCTGTCCCAGAGGTGCCGGTTCCGAGTCCGCGCATGTGCACGGCGGTGGCCTCCAGCGGCCGGGCCAAGCGCCATGGCGGACTCGCACCGCGCGCCGTGGCGGACTCTGACTGCAGACCAGCACTAAGAAAGAAGGTCTCCCCGATTGGCCCCACACCGCTTCATCCCGATCGCTGCCCCGGCCACCCATAAGGCCCCCCCCCCCACTGGTGATGGATCCCCCGCCCCCCACCAGGGCGGCCGTGGACTGAGTCCCGACCTGCCAGACGTGGGTAGAACCACGCGCCGAGAACTCAGCCAGTCGTGACTGGAGTATCGCTGGGAGGGCCTCTGGCAATGACCCCCCAGCCACGTGCCGTAATTCGTGGGCGATCGATTCTTCAGGGCCGGGCATGATTCGGGCGTAAAAGTCGATTCTCCGCCCCCGCGTCAAACGCGATTTTGGCATGGGGCTGTGGACAATCCAGCCACTGGTCACTTATTGCTGTTTGTGGGAGCTTGCTGCGCCAGAAAAATTGGCTGCTGTGTTTTATACATTAAAACGTTTCACAATTACTCCTAAACCACTGCGGGGCAGCCTGAGATTGTGAAAGGTGCCATAAATAAAGAAACAATCTCTTTTTACAGAAAGATTCAGTGCTAATTTTTTTTTGACATCACTCTGATCTCCCTATCCTTTATTGCGGTTTATACAGTGTACTTGGTCCCAGTGCTGAGTGTGGCGTTTGGTGTGGTCTGGCTGCTCTGCATCATCATCTGTGTGTGGTGGACACGGAAGCGGAGAAAAGAGCGGGAGAGAAGCCGGCCGCCCATGGAAGATACAGTGAACAATCAGTGGGAGCCCCTGAAACCCATCAGGAACCCCATTGACAAACCCTGCAGCAACAAAGACATTCAGTACGAATGCAAAAATTTAATGACCCCTTGCAGCCGGACTCGAACGGCAGGCGAGGAGGCGGAAGAGGAGTTGGGTGTGGACAAGTGCCCCTCCCAAAGATGTACAATTACATTCTTGCCAGCGAAAGGCGACGTTAAATCATCGCAATTAACTCCAGTCAAACAGCCACATCGGACAGGGAAAAGAGACAACCGCTGCCTGAAAAATGTGAATGCGTCAAACCATGAAGGAGGTAAGGACCTTTCTGTATGAACATACGGAGTTTGTTTTGTGCCTACAGCTTTTTTTAAGAAAGAGAGAGAAGAAAGGGAGGGGGAAATTAAGATAAATTCCTCGTTGCCTCCTTGTCCCGTTAAGACTGAAACCATCTGTCGAAGTCTTCATGGTCAATAAGTGTCTCTTTCTTTTGGTGTGTGTATAAAGCATTATTTACCAGTTGTCTCTTTAAATCTTGTATAAATTATTTGTCACTTGTTCAGTGTCAAGATCTCTTTGCCAGTTGCTATAATGTGTTTCTTCTCCTCTTAAATGCTAATCGGAGGGGGGAGGGGGCAGCACCTTTTGCGCCCCTTAACAACAGAGAAGGAGGAACCAAGATTACTTTAAGCGTCCTCCTCCCATTTAACACAAAACAAATTGTTTACATAGGTTTTGTTGTGGCTGTTTTTTTGTAGTAGATTAGTGTCATTTTCTTTGCCTTGGTAGGGGGCGGGGGGGGGGGGGGGGGGGGGGGTTCTAATGTACAATTGAGCCTTGACTTGTTGATTTCAGTCACCCTTCATCTGATTCCCCACCCCCAAAGGCAGTTTGCTGTCTGCCCTTGTAGCACGGGTTCCTACTGTTGGGCTAGTGACTTGTGTGGGAAGATGGGGATGAAGGTTTAGAATATATCCGAGTGTATATACCCGTGGCTTATCTCTGTCCTCCCTCTCTCTCTCACCCTCTCTCTCGATTAGCCTATGGACCACGATGAATGTGCAGCTGTCCAGCACCCCCGCGTTATTTACTCTGGGAAATCGCTGGCTGGCCAAATGCTGGGAAATGGTGGAAATAGCAAAGTGTTCTTACACATTGGGGAGACAGAGAGAAGGCTAGTGCAATAGATCGGAGAGCTCGTCACCACTTGGCGATTGTCATCTTGAAGGGATGGTTGGCAGGCAAAGGGAGGGCGATTCCCAAGATTCCTGCCCCATCGTAACAGGCAGAGGCCGGGGTAGGGAGATTGATAAATAGCCTCAATCAAACTACATTCAGTAAAATCGACAGTGGGTTGGGGCGGGGGTGAACAGACCATTTATCTTCGGGAAAAAATGCCACGTAACTGAAGTGCCTTGTTGCAGTCTGACCTGTGAAAGGGCGTGCACATACACAGCGCATTGACACATCTCGAGCACCCCTTGAAGAAAGCTTCATGTGGTGAGTTACCTTCAAGTACGGTGAATATTAGGTGGGTACACAGTGAGATCCCACAAAGGGCAGCCAGCTTCATGACCCAAAGTAACCTTTCTCTTAATTCACTAGAACTTGGGTGTGATTTCAGTATTGGAATGACAAGTGCCTGGAGTTTGAATTGCTATAGCAACCGTCAAAGACTGTTCTGCTGATTTTGATTTTTCTTAGTATATATATAATATATATATATATTAATTACAAGATGAACTATGTACCTTCCTTACTGTCCGATAATAAAATAAACAATTGTAAGTGTATGATCAAAGCTTTTTGTATATATGTATATACTTACCGAATCGATGTGTATATTTGATTGAATAACTTAAGACAGATATTAATTCAAGATTTTTTTTTTTGTTTAGATGCCATTCCTTAATTTATATTAAAAAGGAATTTTGGTGGCATATCTGACACACGCAGGCACACAGGCGCATCTCTTACTCTAGTATTCCATTAGACATCTGGCTAAAGATCAGAGAATGTTGACCTCTTTTACATGTTGAGCTCATATGTGTGCGGGGGGGGGGGAGCCAAAATTGAAACAAAACCCCAAACTGTAAATAGGTTTGGCATGCTTGCGATTTATGCTTCTGCAACTCAATCTATTGCCTGTGCCTCACCAACTCCACCCCATTCCATGGGGATTGCAGCCCCAGCCGGCTTTCCGGAGACTGGGATAAGGGCGGGAAGGGGCAGGAACAGGCGGGAGGGTGAGGAATGAGAGGCAGCTCGAATTTGGATCTTCGGAAAGCTGAGGATTTTTATTTTTAATTTTAAAAAGGGAGCACGGAACATGGTGAGAGAGGCAAGAGAATTTGATCCATGTCCCCATGTGCATGCCCTCCACTAAATAATTAAAAGAAAATGTCCGATTCTCTTTTCCAACACTGTTTTTTTAATTCTTCAGAGGCAGGTGCAGGCATTAGACAGACATTTTCTATATTTGCGCTTGGACAACCCTTAAAATGTCCAGTTATATCTTGAGGCAGTATTAGGTGGATCTATACATTGTGTTCCCCCAGCCACTTCACCACCTCCCGTCGCTGCTGTTTAATTCTGGCCTGAGAATGTTATGGAGCTGCTTGTACACGAGCAGAGGAAAAAGTTGTGCCTCCTCCTTCTCGCTCTATTTCTCTCCTCTCTCTTTTCCTCTTCCCTCCCTGCCCCTGCTTTTTACTCTCTGTATGTTAATCAACTCCCTCCTGGAAAAACCTATTATGCGTAAAGGGAATATATTTCTGCATTCAGCAGAGGAAAGAATGAAGGGAACAATTTGTTTTATGTATTTTTCTTCTTTTTTTAAAAAAAAAGTTTGCTTTCGTTCCAGCGCAGAAAACGGGTAACATATTCTACCCTGCCACAAATTGCTCTAACTGAGGAGAAATAGTTTCAATTCAAAGTGAGGAAATAAACATGACGTATTTTCTTTTGGGTTTTTTTTGCTAAACTTCATTGTAAATTCATTTGGGTTAAATCCAGACCATCATTCACCCAACAAAATTGCCCGCAATCTTATTCAGATAAAGCTGCTGCAGGGTGTATATAAATATATATATATTTATATACATATATATGTGCTTGTGTGTGTATGTTTTATATATGTATATAAATATCTATTAAAATTCTATTTGGCTGTCAATTCATTTTGATATTAAATACTTAATGGGCAAACTGACATTTTCTTTCTGAATTATGGATGAGAGCTTTTGTTTTCTGAATCACGTTGCACGTTTGTTGATGTTGACCGCGCACAGCAAGAGGCTGGAAAAATAATTCTGTTTGAAGAAACTGGGTGAAAAAAAGTTTAAAATATACAGACTGGCTGATTTAAAAAGAAAATGACATGAACAATTGATGTACAGACTCAAAATAAAGTTGTAATTTTTTTTTGTATAAGGACCCTCGCGTTGCCTTGCAAAAAGTCCTCTGTTCAATTAGTGCATTTTGTTTGACATGTTCTTAGAGATAACTTCAAAAAAAACTATTTATTAAAGCGTTTTATATTAACGTCTTTCCCTGTGTGTCTTGTGGCTTTTATTCTTGAGAGAAGTATAGCTTAAAAGCTGGGGTGTGAGTATGATTTATTTTTTATAAATTTAGAGTATCCAATTCTTTTCCAGTTGAGGAGCAATTTAGCGTGGCCAATCCACCTACTCTGCACATCTTCTGGGTTGTGGGGTGAGACCCACGCAGACACGGGGAGAATGTGCAAACTCCACACGCACAGTGACCCAGAGCCGGGATCGAACCTGGGATCTCGGCGCCGTGAGGCAGCAGTGCTAACCACTGTGTCACTGAAACCCCGGGTATGTTTATTTTTATGCCCGTTCAGACTGTTCCTGTGCTCAGGAGGCCGTTTTCGCAGCATTGGATTGTCATCCACTCTCTGGAAGGACAAGAGAAGCAGTTGCCCGGGAACCCCACCACCTGCGAGCTCCCTCCAAGTCCCTCACCATCCCGACCTGGAAATATATCACCGTTCCTTAGCTGTCCCTGAGTCAGAATCCTGTAACTCCCTTCCCAAAAGCATCCGGCACCTACACCACGTGGACTGCAGTGTTCCGAAGCAGAGGCTCACTGCCACCTTCTTGAGGGAAACTCGGGACGTGAAATAAAATCCCACATCCCAAGAATGCATTTTGAAATATCTCTGCGCCGCAGCCTGTTTCTCTCGCGTCTCTTGCGTTTGGCTAATTATTGTTGTGGATCAGAGGAAAAAGCAACAATAATGCTTTTTGAAAAAGGACAATTTCTTGTGATTTTCCGTCCTGGCAGGGATGCACGGCACAAGCAAGTTCATCAAGTTCTTTTGTATCTTGGTACGTAAATCACTCCTGGATCGGCGCACGTTACCCAGCACCCAATATATATTTACATAGAATTTACAGTGCAGAAGGAGGCCATTCGGCCCATTGAGTCTGCACCGGCTCTTGGAAAGAGCACCCTACCCAAGGTCAACACCTCCACCCTATCCCCATAACCCAGTAACCCCACCCAACACTAAGGGCAATTTTGGACACTAAGGGCAATTTTTTCATGGCCAATCCACCTAACCTGCACATTCTCACGAGTGAAGAAAGTTATTGCATTTATCTAGCACCTCTCAGACTATCTATCCCAGAGTGCTTTTGACAAAGCGCTAACTTTTGAAGTGTAGTAACTTGCAATGTAGTAAATAGTAAGTGTGGTAAATTGCAACTGGTTTGTGCACAGCAAGCTCCCGCAATAGCACTGTGATGGCCAGGTGATCTGAGTGACATTGGTGACCAGATGAAAATTGACGACGGTCACAGTGGAGAAACTCTTTGCTCCTCTATGGTTAATACTGTGGACGCTTTACAGTTAGCTGAGGGCAGACGGGCCTCGCAATGTTCCATCTGCCAAGATGGCACCTCTGACAGTGGAGCAATCCCACAGCATTGGGAATATCAGCTTGGACTTTGTGCTGTGGGGTGAGATTCGAATCCACAATCTTGAGAAGAACTTTGAGCAGGAATAGAACATCTGGCTCTCTAGTCTACTCTAATCGGTGCAACCACGGCTAATTCTCTGTCTCAACTCTGCTTTCCCACCCACTTTCTAATCCCTTGATTTCCAGAGCAAGCAAATCCCTGTGCATTTCGGCCTTAAAAGCCCTCCACTATGGAGTATCCGCAACACTCTGGTGTAGAGAATTCCCAAAGCACTCGACCCTTTCTTTGTCTCAGCCCTTAATCGTGTGACTGTTTTCCAGATTCTTCAGCCAGGGGAAACAACCTCTTCGTATCCATCAGTCAAGCCCCTTCCGAACCACCTTCAAACTCAAGCGTAGGCCCAATTTACTCAGCCTCCTAATTCAATAACCCTCTGATCACGGGAGCCAATCTTCACTGCACCTCCTCAATGCAAGAATATCCTTCCTTCGTTGCTGAGGCAAAAACTGCACGGTAATCCAGGCAGGGTGACACCGAAGCCCTGTACAAATGATCTCTTTATCTTTGTACCTGCAATTAAGACCAACATGCCATTTCCCTTCCTTATTGCTTGCTGGGCCTGCATGTTACATTTCTCAGTTTCTTTTCTGTGTGCACCCAAATCTCTCTGGATACAATCTTTCAAAGTTTAGAGCCTTTTTCTGCTTCATCTATTCTTGCTATCAAAGTAAGTGCATAATGTCACACATTATGCTGCCCCCTTGTTACCCAGTCACTTAACCCATATCTAACTTAATAATAATAATAATTGCTTATTGTCACGAGTAGGCTTCAATGAAGTTACTGTGAAAAGCCCCTAGTCGCCACATTCCGGCGCCTGTTCGGGGAGGCCGGTACGGGAATTGAACCCGCGCTGCTGGCCTTGTTCTACATTACAAGCCAGCTGTTTAGCCCACTGCTAAACCTGCTCTCTCTGCAGTCTCTTTATATCCTCCTCACATCTTTCATATCCACCTAGCATTGTATCATCATGATTTTTGCAGCACTCACTCCACTAGTTTCAGTCTGCCATCATGAGAAAGCTCCTTTTATCCCGACTCTTTGCTTCCTATCCTCCATCCACGCTAATACATACCCCAACTCCATGAGCCCTTGAGTATTAACCTTTTCTGTGGCACCTTATCAAATGTCAAGTATACGCCATCTACTGGCCCCCCCGTCTCTACAACCTAAAAACTCTAAATTTGTCAATCACGAATCAACTGCTGTAAAAACCACATTGAATCTATCCAATCATAACTATAATTTTTGAAGTGTGTTGATCAGACTTCCTGACTTCTCTGTCACTGTCTCTCTCTCCCTGTCTCTCTCTCTCTCTCTCTCTCTCTCTCAGTCTCTCTCTATCTCTCTCTCTCTCGCTCGGTCTCTCTCTGCCTCTCTCTTTCTCTCTCTGTCTCTCTCTCTCTCTCGTTATGGACCAGGGTTCAGAGAACCCCAAAGTGTATCATGGAGTTCACCTGACCCACAACTTTTAATAGATTGTGGTATGGGGAGCACACGGCCCGCTCTACAGGTGTGGTACAGCAGAAATGGAAAAGTATTTTTTTAAAGCAAAACAATGTTTATTCTGTGAACTCAAGTTAACCTTTTAAAAACATACAGTGAACATCTTAGCAACCATTAATTCAAATACAACCCCCAAAGAATACAACACTAAGTAATACTTAATAACTTCCCAAACAACATCCAGACAAAAGAAACACCTTTTAACAGAAGCACATCAGGTTTACATTCACTACTGAGAACATTTATAATTCTGAATTCACCAAATGTTCAAGAGATAGTCTTTTGATGGCAGAGAGATCAACAGTACACCTGCTCTGTCTGGCTTCAGCTCCAACACTGAAAACAAAATTAAAACACCCCCTGCAGCAAACAGCCTAAAACAAAAGTAAAAAGCTGACAGACAGCCCAGCTCCACCCACACTCTGACATCACTGATAAACACCCATTTTGTAAAGGTACATTTCTTAAACATCCATTTCTTAAAGGTACTCTCACATGACACTCTCTCTGTCCCTCCCTTTCTCTCTCACTCTCTCTCTCTCTCCCTCTAACTCTCTCTCTGTCTCTGTTTTCCTCTTTCTGTCTCTGTCTCTCTCTCTCTGGTATGTAATTTGTGTCTTCCACTGTGAAAATGCACAAACTATTTGTTGAACATCTCTGCCATTTTCCCCTTTCCCATGATGATTTCTCATGTCTCTGCCTCCGAGACCAATGTAAACTTTTGCTACTCTCCCTTTTATATACTGGTAAAAGCTTTCATCTTATATTTCTGGAAAGTTTATTCTATTCATCAACTTTTAGGTGGCTGGTTTCTAAAACTGTCCCAATCCTCAGGCTTCCTAACAACATGGATGTCCCAACACCATATGGATCAGCGCGATGCCTCAATATCTTCGGGCAGTTGGGATTGGTAATAATTGCTGGCCGAGGTATGTCCCTTGAAAGAATATAACAAAACTATTATTCTTCACAAAATTATGTAATACTGTCCCTGCCCTCCTTCAGAAGGTATGGATGGATCTTTTTCTTTTAGTGGAACATATTTTTGTTAAATTTTGAATAATTTCTTTAAATGTTGCCCACTGTTTTAGATGACTTTTAATCTACTTACCTGATCAACCTTAACTAGCTCCCCTGATCAACCTTAACTAGTTCCCCTGATCAACCTTAACTAGCTCCACTGATCAACCTTAACTAGCTCCCCACCTCATTAATTAGTGTTGCTTAAATATCCAGAATCTTTGGATTTTTTTCTTTTGGATTTTTGATCCCAAACTTAATATGATATTCCGCTATATTGTGATCACTGGTTGATGGTTATAGAAGGCAATATCTGTCCCCTCCTGACTAGACTGCCCCATTTATGCAAGATCAATGATCACTAAAGCGAGGTTGTAGTCCAACTGAAGGCTTTACTAAGCTAGATGTTTCCCCCAGCAGCTCAGGTACAGAATGAGGGCTGCTGGGGCGGCACGGGTTCTTATACCCCACCTATCAGGGCGGAGCTATTATACACTCTAGCCAATAGAAAGCATGTAGTTTCCACCAATGGTGCTTTAGCCTCTCAGGTACCGTAATACCTATAATACCACATTCAGCCCCCGGTTAAAAAAAAGTCCGGCAGGGGTGGTGGCCAGAAACTACAAAACATAACAACATGGTATAATTAGTTATGGAGGTACCGTAATACCTCCGTACAGTGTTTAGTAACTGTTTACAAGTCTGGTAGCTATGTACATTTGATGGTTTATATTTGCAGATTACAGTTAAAATGAAGCAATCAGTTGTGCGGGGGCCCTGGTCATCCTCTGTGATCTTTGGAGCCTCGGTGGTGACTCCAGTGGAGGCTCTGGCATCTGTGACTCCGGGAGCGTGGCTTCGATCTCCACGGCAGTTTCGTCATCCCTAGATGGCACTGGTGGGGAAAACGGCTGACCTGGGAAGGGAGCGCCTGCGGGGGGCGTCGGTGGGTGGGGGGGCATAGATGGGGGCGGCGGAAGGACCGATCCCCCTGTAAGGTGCTGCGGTGGAGGGGAGGGTGGGACTGGTGGCTGGAATGTGCGTGGAGTCCTGGCGGGTGCCAGGTCCCGTAGGGTGACCGTATCTTGTCGGCCGTCGTGGCGCGCCACGTAGGGGTGCTGGGGGTTAGCATGGAGCAGATGGACCCTCTCGACCAACGGGTCCGATTTGTGCGCCCGCACGTGTTTTCGGAGCAGGATGGGTCTGGGTGCTGCCAGCCAGGTCGGGAGCGAGGTCCCAGAGGAGGACTTCCTCGGGAAGACGAGACATTCGTGAGGTGTCTGATTGGTGGTCGTACAAAGTAGTGACCGGATGGAGTGGAGGGCATCCGGGAGGACTTCTTGCCAGCGGGAAATGGGGAGATTCCTGGACAGTAGGGCCAGTAGCACAGTCTTCCAGACCATTCCGTTCTCCCTCTCTACCTGTCCGTTACCCCGGGGGTTGTAACTGGTCGTCCTGCTCGAGGCGATGCCCTTGCTGAGCAGGAATTGACGCAGTTCGTCGCTCATAAAGGAGGACCCCCTATCACTGTGTATGTAAGCGGGGAACCCGAACAGTGCAAAGATGCTATGGGGGGCCTTGATGACAGTGGTGGCAGTCATGTCGGGGCAGGGGATGGCGAATGGGAATCGGGAGTACTCATCAATCACGTTCAGGAAGTACGTGTTGCGGTCGGTAGAGGGGAGGGGGCCTTTGAAGTCCATGCTGAGGCGTTCAAAGGGACGGGAAGCCTTTATCAGGTGCGCTCTCTCTGGCTGGTAGAAGTGCGGTTTGCACTCCGCGCAGATTTGGCAATTCCTGGTGGCAGCCCTGACCTCGAAGGAATAGGGCAGGTTGCGGGTCTTGACGAAATGGAAAAAGCGAGTGACCCCCGGGTGGCAGCGGTCCTCGTGGAGGGCTCGGAGGCGGTCCACTTGTAGGTGGAGAGTTCGATCCTCCACCGCAAGATCTTGTCGTTTTTTATCTTGCCCCGCTGTGCATTATCGAACATGAAAGCAATCGACCGTTGGTCAGTGAGGAGAGTGAATCTCCTGCCGGCCAGGTAATGCCTCCAATGTCGCACAGCTTCTACTATGGCCCGGGCCTCCTTTTTGACTGAGGAGTGGCGGATTTCGGAAGCATGGAGGGTACGGGAGAAGAAGGCCACGGGTCTGCCCGCTTGGTTGAGGGTGGCCGCCAGAGCTACGTCGGACGCATCGCTCTCGACCTGGAAGGGGAGGGACTCGTCGATTGCGTGCATCGTGGCCTTTGCAATGTCTGCTTTGATGCGGCTGAAGGCCTGGCGGGCCTCTATCGACGGGAAAAGCTGTGGATTGGATATGGGGATGGGCCTTGTCCGCATAGTTGGGGACCCACTTGGCGTAGTAGCTAAAAAACCCTAGGCAGCGTTTCAGGGCCTTGGAGCAGTGAGGGAGGGGGAACTCCATAAGGGGGCGCATGCGTTCAGGGTCGGGGCCTATAACTCCATTTCACACTACGTAGCCGAGAATGGCTAGACGGTCAGTGCTAAACACGCAGTTATCCTTATTGTATGTTAGGTTAAGGATTTTAGCGGTCTCGAGAAATTTTCGGAAGTTGGTGTCGTGGTCCTGCTGGTCGTGGCCGCAAATAGTGACATTATCGAGATACGGGAACGTTGCCTGTAAACCGTACCGGTCAACCATTTGGTCCATCTCGCGCTGGAAGACCGAGACCCCGTTGGTGACACCAAAGGGAACCCTTAAGAAGTGATAGAGCCACCCGTCTGCCTTGAAGGCAGTGTATTTGCGGTCACTAGTGCGGATGGGGAGCTGGTGGTAGGCGGACTTGAGATCCACCGTGGAGAAGATCTTATAGTTCGCGATCCTGTTTACCAGGTCGGATATGCTGGGGAGAGGGTACGCGTCCAGCTGCGTAAACCTGTTGATGGTCTGACTGTAGTCGATGACCATCCTCTGCTTCTCCCCGGTCTTCACCACCACTACTTGAGCTCACCAGGGGCTGTTACTGGCTTCAATGACCCCTTCCCTCAGTAGCCTTTGGACCCCTGACCTAATAAAGATCCGGTCCTGGGCACGGTAGCGTCTGCTCCTGGTGGCGACGGGTTTGCAATCCGGGGTGAGGTTCGCAAACCGGGAAGGCGGGTCGACCTTAAGGGTCGCAAGGCCCCAGACAGTAAGGGGGGGTATAGGGCCGCCGAATTGGAAGGTCAGACTTTGAAGGTTACACTGGAAGTCTAAACCCAGGAGTGTAGCCGCGCAGAGGTGGGGAAGGATGTAGAGACGGAAATTTTTGAACTCCCTTCCCTGGACTGTAAGGTTTGCTACACAAAACCCCTTTATCTCCACTGAGTGGGAACCAGAGGCCAGTGAGATTTTTTGATTAACAGGGTGGATGAGGAGGGAACAGCGCCTTACCGTGTCGGGGTGTATGAAGGTCTCCGTGCTCCCAAAGTCGACGGCTCGTGCCCGTTGATGAAAACGGTTGTCGTAGCGGTTGAGTGTGTTCGAGGCCGAGACTGATCCAGAGTCACTGAGGTCAATCGCAGTAGTTGGGAATTCTGTTCAGGCAGTGTGTGGTCGGCCGAGCTGGGGTCCTGGGGGTTCATCCAAGATGGCGTCTCACATTGGTCGCACATGGCCGGGGTGCACAAAATGGCGGCGCCCATCCCTCCAACGTGGCGTCCATGGAACAAGATGGCGGCGCCCGGGGACCACACGTGGCCCTGGGATATGGAGGTGGCGGCGACTGCTGGCCGCACGGGGCCCATGGAGAAGTTTGTGGTTGCGGTCCGCATTCGCCGCTGGAGACCGCAGCCACCGCTCGGGCCTGACATACCCCCACAAAATGGCCCTTTTTGCCGCATCCCTTGCTGGTGGATGCGCGGGCCGGGCAACGCTGGCAGGGGTGCTTGGCCTGCCCGCAGAAGTAGCAGCGGGGCCCCTCGGGGTTGCCTGGCCACCTTGCAGCGCAGGTCTGTGGGGGAACGGGGGAAGTCTTGGGGTCGTCTGCGGCGGGGTACCACGCTGCCCAGGGGGCTGCCGCGCGGTCGGGAACGTAGGCGTGGGCATTCCTGGAGGCCACGTCCAGGGAGCCTGCAAGGGCCTGTGCCTCCCTGAGACCCAGGGTGTCCTTCTCTAACAGGCGCTGGTGGATTTGTGACGAAAGCATACCTGCCACGAAAGCGTCCCAGACTAAGAGTTCCGTGTGTTTGCTCACCGAAACTGGCGGGCAGCCGAAGCTTCCTCCCAGCACCAGGAGTGTGCGGTAGAATTCCTCCAGCGATTCCCCAGGGGTTTGTCGCCTTGTTGCAAGCAGGGGCCGGGCGTAGGCCTGGTTTACCGGGCGAATATAGTGTCCTTTTAGCAGCTCGATTGCTGCATCGAAGTCTTCCGCTTCCTCGATGAGGGTGTAAATCTCCGGGCTCACCCTTGAGTGCAGGACGTGCAATTTCTGCTCTCCTGTGGGTGCATTTTCAGCCGTCTCGAGATACCCTTTAAAGCACGCCAGCCAGTGCTTAAAGATTGCCGCTGAGTTCGCCGCGTGGGGGCTAAGTTACAGACACTCCGGCTTGATTTGGAGCTCCATCCTTTCTTCTTAAAATTCTAGCTTATTAAATTGATGCACGATCAATGACCACTAAAGCGAGGTTGTAGTCCAACTGAAGGCTTTAATAAGCTTGTATGTTTCCCCCAGCAGCTCAGGTACAGAATGAGGGCTGCTGGGGTGGCACGGGTTCTTATACCCCACCTATAAGGGCGGAGCTATTATACACTCCAGCCAATAGAAAGCATGCAGTTTCCACCAATGGTGCTTTAGCCTCTCAGGTACCGTAATACCTATAATACCACACCCCTAACATTAGCAAATTCCTTTTCACCTCCCCCACTTTATCTGCACCACAGTGCAGGTCAGTTTGCACATACACCCTGTGCTCCTTGTTTTCTGCTACTCTGCCAGCAAGTACCTCGTATCTGTTGGTCAAAATGGAGAGCTGAGCCTTTTCCATCACCCGCAAGCTGGATTCACATAACTTGCCTGCCTCGCAGTCACACCCTCCTCTCCCTGACCATTGACAAACTCTAAAAGTTCTAGCTAACCTCCTGCCTCAACTTTGTCCCCCTCCTGATGCCGCACCATATGTGCAGCTGGTCTCTCTCTCTCTCTCTCTCTCTCTCGACTTGGACATTCAGCACATACATGGGGCGGGATTCTCTCAGCTCGGGGCCGGGCCGGAGAATCCCCGCGCCACGCCGCCCTGACACCGGCACGCAATTCTCCGCAGAGCGGAAAGCGGAGAATTGCCGCCAGCATGCTTAGCGCGGCTCCGGTCGGGGGTCGCTCTACGCGCGATGGGCCAAGGTGCCGTGGTAAAAACGGCGAGTCCCGCCGGCGCCGTCCACACCTGCTCTCAGCCGGCGGGAACTCGGCATGGAAGGGCCGGGGGGTGGGCCGGGGGGGGGGCACCTTTCCTCCGCGCCATGTTGCATCTAGCCTGCGCATTGAAGGAAGCCACTACGCATGTGTGCGTTGGCGCCGGTGCCACTGCGCATGCGTGGATCCCGCGGCGCCCAGTTCGCGCCGGGATCAGCAGCTGGAGCAGGCTGTGGAATGGCACACTGTGCACTCTCCCCTGGTTAGAAGTAAGAGCTCTGTCCATGGAGAAATTACAGGGAAAGGCATTTCACCATTCATTTCACCGTGGGGCAGCACGGTAGCACAAGTGGACAGCACTGTAGCTTCACAGCGCCAGGGTCCCAGGTTCGATTCCCGGCTTGGGTCACTGTCTGTGCGGAGTCTGCACATCCTCCCCGTGTGTGCGGGGTTTCCTCCGGGTGCTCCGGTTTCCTCCCACAGTCCAAAGACGTGCAGGGGGAGGTGGATTGGCCATGATAAATTGCCTTTAGTGTCCAAAAAGGTTAGGAGGGGTTATTGGGTTACGGGGATAGGGCTTAAGTGGATCGGTGCAGACTCGATGGGCCGAATGGCCTCCTTCGGCACTGTATGTTCTATATTCATTGGACTGCTAGTGATCCGCACTTGACATCTTCCTTTTGTGACGTGGATTTTGGAACCTCGTTACGGTCATGTGTTGGCTTGATTTGAGTGGCTGTAATCTCACTCAATACCTGGATATCCTAACCTGCTCTGGTGGATCAATAGCTTGTGTAATGTAATCATGTTAATATCTTTGTTGTTAAGCTAGGCCTGTATAATTTCCAGAAGCGTGGACCTGATTGAGATTTATTTATTTATTTTTAAATAAATTTAGAGTATCCGATTATTTTGTTATCCAATTAAGGGGCATGTTAGCGTGGCCAATCCACCGAACCTGCACATCTTTCGGTTGTGGGGGTGAGACCCACACAGACACGGGGAGACCCACACAGACAATATGCAAACTCCACACGGACAGTGACCCACGGCCGGGATTCGAACCCGGGTCCTCGCACCGTACACAGCCATGCTAACCACTGTGCCACGTGCCGCCCTGAGATGTATGAGATAATGATGGGAACATATTGTTAACCCTTTGTTCCAATTAATAGGTTAGGCAGGAGGATCGGTCACTATTTTAAGTTGTTGAAGGCCAAATCTACATTTCATGTCATAGAATCTCGACATTGCAGAAGGAGGCCATTTGGCCCATTCAGTCTGCACCGCCCCTCTGCAAGAGCACCCTATCCCTGTAACCCCACATAAACCTGGGCACGAAGGGCAATTTTATCATGACCCAGTTCACCTAACCTGTGCATCTTTGGATTGTGGGGGAAATTAGAGCACCCGGAGAAAACCCACAACAGACATGGGGCGAATGTGCAGACTCCGCACAGACAGTTACGCAAGGCCAGAATTAAACCCGGGTCCCTGGCACTGAGGTGGCAGTGCTAACCACTGTGCCGCCTGCCGCCCGTACTGGTCAGGAATTGGTTCTTCTCCCAAAGAATCCTGAACCATGGAATTGGCTGCTGTGTGGGTTACTAATTCCCTGAATTCCTTCAAACGAGAGCTGGATCTGTTTGTGGCTGGGATGGTGATCTCCTTATAATAAAGGTAGGTACTGAATCAAACTGCCAGGGGCAGAGTGATTGGGATCATTTCAGTTGCCTGAAGGGGCTTGGACCAGGAATGTGCCCAAAGATCTGCCTCAAGAATGCTTACAAGCATGAAATGAAGGCCCTAAACACCAGCAGGTGACAATAGCCAATGCCTGAGGAAAAGGCAACATCACCTGTGAGCTGACATGCATCACCCTCCTGATCAGTGGTTATGGCTGTTATATTACAGAGATGTAATGTATATATTACTCATTGCCAAGTTGTATTCAACTTGAGGATAAATAGTCGAAGTCTTCCAGTTGATGAAAAATGATTTATTGAGGAATAAAATAATATACTTGTGAGTTCTTTTACTTTAATACTTTGACTAGTAATGGAATTAACTAAGATTAGATTAAATTAACAATGAATATAATACACTACACTCTGAGCTGGTCACGTCTATCCTCTAGCTGCAATACACACACACTAACACTAAGAAAGAGCGGGAAATTCCTTATATAGTTCCTGTTGCTGTTGCCATCTAGTGATCATCTGACTGTACTGATTGCACATTAACTAATCATGCACTTACATATACAGAGATCACTACAAAGGCAGCTTGGCAACAGGCGCCAACACCCACAACAACCACTTAAGGTGCAGCCCTCATGGCAGAGCCTGTCTCTTGTGGATTGGTCTCTTGTGCACCATGAAGCAGCACGGTATGGGCAGCACGGTATGGGCAGCACGGTAGCATTGTGGATAGCACAATTGCTTCACAGCTCCAGGGTCCCAGGTTCGATTCCGGCTTGGGTCATTGTCTGTGCGGAGTCTGCATATCCTCCCTGTGTGTGCGTGGGTTTCCTCCGGGTGCTCCGGTTTCCTCCCACAGTCCAAAGATGTGCAGGTTAGGTGGATTGGCCATGATAAATTGCCCTTAGTGTCCAAAATTGCCCTTAGTGTTGGGTGGAGTTACTGGGTTAAGGGGATAGGGTGTGGAGGTGTTGACCTTGGGTAGGGTGCTCTTCTCCAAGAGCCGGTGCAGACTCGATGGGCCGAATGACCTCCTGCTGCACTATTAAATTCTATGAAGCCAATCCATCTCCAATCGGAGATGGAGGTATGCCTACAACAATGAGGAATTTCCTAGATATCCCACCACCTTCACAGCCCCCCACCTCTCGCCACCCCCTGATTGAAATCAGGCCTCCCTAGAGATGGTGGTTTTTGGTGGCGCAGGAAAAGTACCTTGTGTAATAGTTGTGTGCGAAAGACTAAATGGGCCAGAGCTGCTTGAAGCCACTGTTCCTAAGTCTAGAGTGAGGGTGGGAGGTGTATTATAGACAAAGATTCTCAGTTCAAACAGTACACTCTATGGACACATGCAGTTAATAGTACTAGGTCTACATTAGAAATAAGATGAGGATTAGAGCACACAGCTCCTGGAACTGTGCCATTCAATAAGATCATGGCTAAACCTGTACATCAACTCCGCTTTACAGCCCTATCCCCATATCCCATTACTTCCTTCGTGTCCAGAAACTAATTCAGTTGAGTAGTGTCAGTTATTTTGGCAAAAGGCACAGGCACACTTTGAACTCCTGCTCTAATCGTGGGGCTCCTACTTGAAGCAAGATCAAGGAGCTCTACACACATTGTTTAAAAAAATGTATTTTATCACAAACACGCATCAAAACAGGTTGCAGCAAATAAACACCACGGGAAACATACTTCCCAACATCAACTATGCAGTCTGTGTAAATCTTTCCTCTTTTTCACCCCCCCCCCCCCCCCCCCCGGGACGAATAGCTCCTCAAACACGGTCACAAACACACACACACACCCCCCCCCCCACCTTTTCCCAAACACCCTGCAGAGCCCCTTGACTCATACTTTATCTTCTCTAATCGCAGGAAGTCGTACAGGTCACCCAACCAGGCTGCTACCCCCGGAGGCGATGCCGACCGCCACTCCAGCAAAATTCGCCGCCGTGCAATCATTGAGGTGAAGACCATGACATCGGCCTTCCTCCGCTCCATGAGCTCCGGCTTCTCTGAAACCCCAAATATCGCCTGTAAAGGTCCGGGTCCACCTCCTCCTCCACAATCCTGGCCAAGACCGCAAACACTCCCGTCCAGAATGTTCCCAATTTTTTGCAACCCCAAAACATGTGCAAATGATTCGCTGGCCCCCGCCCACACCTCTCACACTCATCTGCTACCCCCTGAAAGAACCCACTCATTCTCGCCCGAGTCATATGCACCCTGTGCACCACCTTCAACTGTATCAGGCTCATCCTTGCACAACAGGAGGTCCCGTTTACCCTTAGCAGTGCCTCATTCCATACTCCCCAATTGATCTCCCCTCCCAATTCAGCTTCCCATTTCATAGATACATAGAAGATAGGAGCAGGATGAGGCCTTTTGGCCCTTCGAGCCTGCTCCGCCATTCATCACGATCATGGCTGATCATCCAACTCAATAGCCTAATCCTGCTTTGACCCCTTCTCCAAAGTGCTATATCCAGCCGCCTCTTGTATATATTCAAAGTTTTAGCATCAACTACATCCTGTGGTAATGAATTCCACAGGCTCACCACTCTTTGTGTGAAGAAATGTCTCCTTATCTCTGTCCGAAATGGTTTACCCTGAATCCTCAGACTGTGACCCCTGGTTCTGGACACACCCACCATCGGGAACAACTTCCCTGCATCTACCCTGTCTAGTCCTGTTAGAATTTTATAAGTCTCTATGAGATCCCCCCTCATTCTTCTGAACCCCAGAGGGAACAATCCCAACCTAGTCAATCACTCCTCATATGACAGTCCCACCATCCCTGGATCCTCTCCTTGATCTTCACCACCCCTCGCCTCCCTGCTCCCCCAGCCACTTGTCCATATCCCCAATTCTTCCCTCCCCTTCCCCATCCGGGAGCAGCAGTCGCTCGGGCAGGGTGTATCCCGGTAACCTAGGGAAGCCCCTCCAGACCTTTCGCGCAAATTCCCTAACCTGCAGATACCTGAACTCACCCCCTCGGCAGCTCTACCCTCTCCCTTAACTCCTCCAGACTGGCGAACCCTTCCTCCAAATACAGATCCCTCACCTTGACCAGCCCCACTTCCCTCCACCTCCTGTATACACTATCCATCCCCCCCGGTTCAAACCCATGATTCTCGCACAGCGGCGTTAGCACCGACATCCCTTCCACCCTAAAATGCCTCCTCAGCTGATTCCATATCTTCACCATGGACTGCACCACCGGGCTCCGTGAATACCTACTCGGAGTCATTGGCAACGCTGCCGTCACCATAACCTTCAACCTAGACCCCTCACAAGATTCCTCCTCCATCCTAACCCACTCTACCCCTTCTCCTTCCCACCATCGCCGCACCTTGTCCACTTTAGCCGCTCAATAATAATGAAGCAGGTTCGGCAATGCCACCCCCCCCACCCCTGCCGCCTCTGCCTCTGTGGAGCTCAACGGACTTGGTGATTTTGATGGAACCTGTCTGAGGTCTGTGTGTTTATTGCATTCCTGTTATGCAGAGATACGCTCTCGTTCTGCGATGTTAACGCTACCCGTCGATGAATTATATTTTGCTTTATTTCCCAGTCTGATAACGCTGGGCCCTGTAAACAATCTCACGTCAATCAAGCCTGTACAGCTCACTCAATGTCTTCCCAGGGACCATGTCTCTCCTCCTTGTTCCTCTGCATCCCTGCAGAAAGACTGCCGATAACCAGCATTTCACCGAGCTGGGGTAAACGTACGGAAGAGCTTGACTGTTTCCAAGGGAAAGCTTTTATTCCCCACCCCCCCTCCCTTAATTTAATGACACCAGGAATCTGAGGTGTGGCGATTTGATGTTCTTGCTGCGCCATTGCCCTGGGTTTGTGGGTTAAACTATTCCCTTTCAATGCCCTCTCCACACCCGATGAGGAGTCCAGTCAGGTGCAGGTTGAGCTCTAGCCTGGGGGTAGGGGGGCATTGAGCCTAGACAACAACTTTCATTCACATAGTGCCTGTTTAAGGCAGTAGAACTTCTAAAGCAAGGTGCTTCAGACAAAATTTATCACAGGGCCCCACATACTTGTCACCTAAATACACACGGGTCTCCCTCTTCTTTTTGCCAATAAATCGGTGTCTCCATGTTTCCCGCCTCCTGGCTAGTGATTTGAACACCTCTACTAAATCTTCTCTATTGAGAGAATAAGGATTAAGTACAACAATTTGCGGCCTTTAGTGTGGCAAAGCACCCAACACCGCAAGATGTTTCGCAGACCTGTTGTCACTTTTTTTCTCTTTCAAGTATTTCTCTCTCGCTGATTTAAGCAGGTTTATCTGAGCGTGTATCAGGATATGGTGATCGGGATCTTCTAGCCCGCTTTGTTTACTCTCGGCTCAATCTCTCCAATCTTCTTTTTTGCATTCCATCTGTAAACTCCAGTGTGAAGCTCGGCATCCTAAATACTTCCCTCCTCCGTGCCCCGTGGGCCTGTCTCCCCCACTTCCCTCCTCCCTGTCCTGTGTGCCTGTCCCCTTCCCCACTTCCCTCCTCCCTGTCCCGTGCGCCTGCCCCCCCCCCCCCACTTCCCTCCTCCCTGTCCCGTGTGCCTGTCCCCTTCCCCACTTCCCTCCTCCCTGTCCCGTGTGCCTGCCCCCCCCACTTCCCTCCTCCCTGTCCCATGTGCCTGTCCTCCCACTTCCCTCCTCCCTGTCCCATGTGCCTGGCCCCTTCCCCACTTCCCTCCTCCCTGTCCCGTGTGCCTGCCCCCCCCCCCCCCCCCCCCCCCACCTCCCTCCTCCCTGTCCCGTGTGCCTGTCCTCCCACTTCCCTCCTCCCTGTCCCGTGTGCCTGGCCCCTTCCCCACTTCCCTCCTCCCTGTCCCGTGTGCCTGCCCCCCCCCCACTTCCCTCCTCCCTGTCCCGTTTGCCTGCCCTCCCCCCCCCACTTCCCTCCTCCCTGTCCCATGGGCCTGTCTCCCCCACTTCCCTCCTCCCTGACCCGTGCGCCTGTCCCCTTCCCCACTTCCCTCCTCCCTGTCCCGTGGGCCTGTGTCCCCCACTTCCCTCCTCCCTGTCCCGTGTGCCTGTCCCCTTCCCCACTTCCCTCCTCCCTGTCCCGTGTGCCTGCCCCCCCCCCCCACTTCCCTCCTCCCTGTCCCATGGGCCTGTCTCCCCCACTTCCCTCCTCCCTGACCCGTGCGCCTGTCCCCTTCCCCACTTCCCTCCTCCCTGTCCCGTGGGCCTGTCCCCCCCACTTCCCTCCTCCCTGTCCCGTGTGCCTGTCCCCTTCCCCACTTCCCTCCTCCCTGTCCCGTGTGCCTGCCCCCCCCCCCCCCCACTTCCCTCCTCCCTGTCCCGTGGGCCTGTTCCCCACTATCACTGACTAACTCTCCTGTCAATTTAAAATGTTCTTATTCTAACCTTGCTTCAGGGTCTTGTGTCACTTCACTCCCCCCCAACTATGTGCCGTGCAGTCCTTTACCTCACTCTGTCCAGCGTTATTTTCAGGTTGTAGTCATGGGAACTAGGAGGAAGGGATGGCAATTCAGCCCATCAAGTCTACATACTGATATGCCTTGATTCGTATCAGAAATCTTATCGAAGCTCAATGATTGAGCTTCCAAAGATTCACCATCGTCTTGGGTGAGGAGGTTCCTCCTCATCTCAGTCTTCAATGGTTTGCCCCTTATTCTGAGATAGTGTCTCCTGGTTCTAGACTCAGTGCCAGAAGGGAATGTCCTATCTGCATCTACCCTGTCACACCCTGTGAGACATATCTGAGTTTCAATGCGAGCACCCCTCATCTTCGAAGCTCTGGAGAATACAAGTCAACTTCCTCAATCTTTCCATGTTGGGCAATCTCATGGATTAATCTGGTGAACCTTTGTATTGAAGTTCTTTCACCACCATTGCTACCGAGACTCTCTTAATGGTGTCCTTCACCCTTCACTTCCCTCAGAGTTCCCAGAACCACTGGGACGAAAGTTGAAGGAGGCAGGGTAACTGGAGCTTTACTTGACTTGGTTTGAGCTGAAGCCTCGAGGGTTTTGTGTGGAGCCTAGAACGAGTGTGTGTGGAGTCTAGAACGAGTGTGTGTGGAGTCTAGAACGAGAATTCGGGTGGGACCCAGAAAGAGAGTTTGTGGGGTCTAGAACGAGAGTGCGTGTGGGGTCAGAACAAGAGTTTGTGTAGGGATCTAGAACGAGAGTTTGTGTGGTGTCTCAAACGAGAGTTTCTGTGGGGTTTCGGAATGAGAGTTTGTGCGGGGTCTAGAATGAGAGTTTTCAGTGGGATCCAGAACGAGAGTTTGTGTGGGGTCTAGAATGAGAGTTTGTGTGGGGTCTAGAATGAGAGTTTGTGTGGGGTCCAGAACAAGGGTTTGTGTGGGATCTAGAACGAGAGTTTGTGTGGGGTCTAGAATGAGAGTTTGTGTGGGGTCTCGAACGAGAGTTTGTGTGGGGTCCAGAACAAGAGTTTGTGTGGAGTTTCAGATTGAGAGTTTGTGTAGGGTCTAGAATGAGAGTTTGTGTGGGGTCTAGAACGAGAGTTTGTGCGGGATCTAGAACGAGAGTTTTCAGTGGGATCCAAAATGAAAGTTTGTGTGGGGTCTAGAACGAGAGATTGTGTGGGGTCTAGAACGAGAGTTTGTGTGGGGTCCAGAATACGTGTTTGTGTGGGATCTAGAATGAGAGTTTGTGTGGGATCTAGAATGAGAGTTTGTGTAGGGTCCAGAACAAGGGTTTGTGTGGGATCTAGAACGAGAGTTTGTCTGGGGTCTATAACAAGTGTTTGTGTGGGGTTTCGGAACGAGAGTTTGTGTGGGCTCCAGAACGAGAAATTGTGTGGGGTTTCGGAATGAGTTTGTGTGGGGTCTAAAATGAGAGTTTTGTGTGGGGTATAGAACGAGAGTTGGTGTGGGGTCTAGAACGAGTTTTGTGTGGGGTCTAGAACGAGAGTTTGTCTGGGGTCTATAACAAGAGTTTGTGTGAGGTCTAGAACAAGAGTTTATGTGGGGTTTCGGAACGAGAGTTTGTGTGGGCTCCAGAACGAGAAATTGTGTGGGGTTTCGGAATGAGAGTTTGTGTGGGGTCTAGAATGAGAGTTTTGTGTGGGGTATAGAACGAGAGTTGGTGTGGGGTCTAGAACGAGTTTTGTGTGGGTTATAGAACGAGAGTTTGTGTGGGGTCTAGAACGAGAGTTTGTGTGGGGGTTCAGAACAAGAGTTTTGTGTGAGGTCTAGAACAAGAGTTTATGTGGGGTTTCGGAACGAGAGTTTGTGGGGTTTCGGAACAAGTGTTTTGTGTGGAGTCTAGAATGAGAGGGTGGGGGGGGGGAGGTTTCAGCGTGGACTGTCCTTGGATTCCTGATTGGCAGATTGACCATTAGAAGCAGATTATAGCTGGCTGCTGCAATGGGTTGCTCCTTTGCTCTCCTGAACAGGGAGAGTGCTTTTGAAGTTTAGCTAATTATCATGCCTCGTCGACTCTTACTCAATAGATGGTGGACGTGGCAAGTCTTTGTTCATGCGTAGCTCAACCTGAACCCGATTTGCTTCTGTGCCTTTAGATAGTTTAAGGATGGCACACATCTGGTGGAGGTGAGAGAGCAGCTGACGATTGCACACGCTAACCTCTTCCTCGCCTGTTCCAACTTGTTCCTTCCGTAACATACAAATGGCATTCCTCTGAAAGAAAAAGCACTTTCATCTGGAGGCCAAGTGAAATATCAGCTGACCAATCTGGACCAGGTCCATTTCCTGTCTCTCTAATTGCTTTCAGTTTGAGATATATATTGGCACTGGATAAATAATCCGTTCAAGCTTCAGCCGTACACCTGCACCCAGCAGCGAAGATCGAACTTTCCAACCCGTTCACTTCTAATCGCTCTCCAAGCTGCTCCAAAACTGGTCTGACCGATATATTGGGGTTCAGTGTGTTGAGTAATTTGAAACATGCAGATGTTGGTGTGTGGAGTGTGCTCCGGAAGAACAGGTAACTTTGGACATCTGGTTCCCAAAGCTCCTCACCCACTGGCGGGTTGGTGCATCCGGCGTCTGGATTAGTTAGCGACTCACTAATTGAGATTGATGGCTGTGATTAATAAATAACTCCATTGTTGTATCATGTGACTACCAGGGTGGTGGATGGAGAACTAAATGAACTTTGTACTTTTCCAACTAACAGTCCCCAAGTCCCTGTTGTGGAGCAGAGAGCTGCATATGACCTGGCAACTATCCTCTAACCAATGTCTTGTAAAAATTCAATCGGGCATTTTCGAACGGTATTCCGTGGCTCTGTGCATCTTGTTATGTATACACCACGAATGCTTTCTTCTTCCAAACTGTTTACGTTCTTGAGTCCTCGCCCCATGCCAATATCACATGTTTGATTGTGTTTCTATGAACTACAATAACTTGCATTTGCATAGCACCTTTGAAAAGCAGTAAACCGTTCCAAGGCTGTTCGCAGGAATGTAATCGGGCGATATCAACATTATGCCAAGCAAGACGATAAGAAATCGCAGCAGGTGGAGGCCATTCAGCCCCTCGATCCTGCTCCGCCATTCAATACCATCATGGCTGATCGGATTCTGGCCGTCACTCTACGTACCTGCCTCAATTCTGGATTGTAAAAAAACGATTCTTTCTCAGGATGTGGGCGTGGCTGACTACCAACATTTATTGTACATCCCTAATTTCCCTTGAGAATTTGGTGGGGAGCCGCACCTTGAACGGTTGCAGTCTATAGATATGTCAGGAATAAACAAATGACTAGGGTAAGAGTAGGGCCAGTCAAGGACAGTAGTGGGAAGTTGTGCTTGGAGTCCGAGGAGATAGGAGAGGTGCTAAATGAATATTTTTTGTCAGTATTCACACAGGAAAAAGACAATGTTGTTGAGGAGAATACTGAGATTCAGGCTACTAGACTAGAAGGGCTTGAGGTTCATAAGGAGGATGTGTTAGCAATTCTGGAAAGTGTGAAAATAGATAAGTCCCCTGGGCTGGATGGGATTTATCCTAGGATTCTCTGGGAAGTTAGGGAGGAGATTGCTGAGACTTGGGCTTTGATATTTAAGTCATCTTTGTCTACAGGAATAGTGCCAGAAGACTGGAGGATAGCAAATGTTGTCCCCTTGTTCAAGAAGGGGAGTAGAGACAACCCCGGTAACTATAGACCAGTGAGCCTTACTTCTGCTGTGGGCAAAATCTTCAAAAGGTTTATAAGAGATGGGATGTATAATCATCGGGAAATAAATAATTTGATTAGAGATAGTCAACACGGTTTTGTGAAGGGTAGGTCGTGCCTCACAAACCTTATTGAGTTCTTTGAGAAGGTGACCAAACAGGTGGATGAGGGTAAAGCAGTTGATGTGGTGTATATGGATTTCAGTAAAGCATTTGATAAGGTTCCCCATGGTAGGCTACTGCAGAAAATACGGAGGCATGGGACTCAGGGTGATTTAGCAATTTGGATCAGAAATTGGCTAGCTGGAAGAAGGCAAAGAGTGGTGGTTGATGGGAAATGTTCAGACTGGAGTCCAGTTACTAGTGGTGTACCACAAGGATCTGTTTTGGGGCCACTGCTGTTTGTCATTTTTATAAATGACCTGGAGGAGGGCGTAGAAGGATGGGTGAGTAAATTTGCAGATGACACTAAAGTTGGTGGAGTTGTAGACAGTGCGGAAGGATGTTACAAGTTACAGAGGGACATAAATAAGCTGCAGCGCTGGGCTGAGAGGTGGCAAATGGAGTTTAATGCAGAAAAGTGTGAGGTGATTCATTTTGGAAGGAATAACAGGAAGGCAGAGTACTGGGCTAATGGTAAGATTCTTGGCAGTGTGGATGAGCAGAGAGATCTCGGTGTCCATGTACAACTATCGGGGACATCATCAAAGACGCGTACCTATAAAACACACCACTCTCACAAGCCAGCAGACCTGCAGAAGATTGATAAGTGAGAGATTCCTCATCACCAAAAAGAGTGGCGGCAAGACTTGGGATGCCCTCAAACATCTCCGAGGAATCTATGGACTCCACCCTATGGATGGAGTCCCAGCTCCTCAGTCATGTCATTCCCGAGCGTAAGGGCGGTGAATTGTTACACAAAGTACAGATAGGATTGGGTCAGGATATCCAGAATCTGGCGGAAGACTGGGACTAAGTAAGGACGTGGTGCATGGCACATACCCCGTGTAAGACAGACTGGGTAAAGATAGCTGCCTGCCAATAGGAAGCAAGTGAGGAAGTATCTGACCACGAAGAGCGAGTTCGAACAACGCGGCTCAAACACTCGGGCATCCGAGGGTGACACCCGGGAATATGGACAAGTGTAGTTTGATGCCACTCAAAACTGCCTTTGTGGCCGGTCTGAAACCAGAATTGTCTAAAACATTGGGAATAAATAAGCCCGATTGGGATACAGAGGGTACTGACTTCACTCATCTCGTTACCTTTCTTAGCCAATTGAAACGAGATATGACTGGAAATGTCAGTGCAGCACAGGTGACTGTGCGATCCTCTAATGCCAGATGCCCGCGGCGGTGTCAACACTGCGGGAAGGAAGTCTTGGGCCAAAACGTTGCTGTACTAGCGGAAGGGGGAGGGGGGCTAGAATATCAGTAATGGGAACAGTGACAAGCGCAGCCCGGTTGATCCGTGGACCAATTTGGACAACTCACAGCCCGCCAGCAAGAAGCAGACCTGCAGGTGGCAAAAAACGCGAGGACCCAACCCTCGGATTATCCCTGTGGGCCCTCCTGCAACAATGGGCCAGCGGCCTAGATAGCAATGCGGGGATGGGTAAGAATGTGCGGACTGTTTAACAGATACCGGAGCTGAGTCAATGTGTATACCTCGTGTACAGCTTCCCCGCATTCCCTTGTCAGGCAATGAAACGCTGTGTAGAGGGGCATTGGGAAGACAGATGCCCGTGTTTGAGACGTTACCCGTGTCATAGAATTGGGGCTAGACCAAATTGAGTGTGGGTGGGACTTGTGACCCAAGCACTGCTGGGTATGGCCACACTCAAACAGGTGGACTCGTCCCGATGTTTTTCCAAAGGAAGGCCACCTAGAATATTCGGCCCCTCAAGAAGGATGAATTAGAGGAACATCCGATTTGGGCAAAAGACAAAAATGATTGCGGTAGTTACAGATGGACCTAGTCACATTCACTGGAAAGCCCCCCGCTTGTACCAAGCAGTACCCCATCAGTCAAACATCTACAAACGCGATCTTGCCTATTCTGGAACAGCTAGTAGACAGGGGATTATTGGTCAAGACCCATAATGTGTCCAACAGTCCAGTTTGGCCAGCTAAAAAGGCGAATGGAATGTGGCGATTGACAGTGGACTATAGGAATGCCAACCTACAAGTGGACAGACTGACCCCCTTGGTAGCCGACCCCTCCCAATCGTTAGTGCACTGTCACCAGAACATGGATTATTCTTGGTGAATGATATGGCCAATGGGTTTTAGCCCCTGAAGTTCCGCCATGGTTTGCCTTCACAATCGATGGGCAACAGTGCAACTGGACTAGACTCCCACAGGGATTTCACAATAGTCCAACAATCTATCATATGGCCCTCTGAAATCATCTCCGAGAGATGCCACGGACCGATTCAGTCATTATTGTGGATGATGTTCTGATCGCCTCCGAGACTGAGGAATAGCACGAGAGCGATATGAAGACGTTGCTGGACTATTTCTACCAGAAGGGTCATGTGGGTAGCATTAACAAAGCACAAAATGCTCTGGAGGAAATAGTGTATCCGGGGCAGCAGCGACGTAACCTGGAACCGTACCCACCGCTATTCGAGCCGCCAAACAGCCCACCACAGTCCGAGAATTACAAGCGTTCTTGGGCCTCTGTAACTACAACCAATGTTGGGTGGATTCACGTACACAACTGGTACAACCCCTGACCGACGCCCTGAAGGAGCGACAGGGCTCAAAGGAAAGGATGGTGTTGAAAGGGGCTGGTTTAGCACAGGGCTAAATCGCTGGCTTTTAGAGCAGACCAAGCAGGGCAGCAGCACGGTTCAATTCCCATACCAGCCTCCCCGAACAGGCGCCGGAATGTGGCGACTAGGGGCTTTTCACAGTAACTTCATTTGAAGCCTACTTGTGACAATAAGCGATTTTCATTTCATTTCAAAAAGGAGCAGGAACGAGCGTTTGACCAACTTCAACAAGCCTTGCGTACTGCAGCAGCCTTGGGGATCCTGGACAATGGAAGACACTTTACTCTCTTTGTCCATGAAAAAGGGGGGTACATGACAAGTGTGCTCACCCAGGATTACGGAGATCGACTGAGTGCAGTGGGGTATTACTCGGGGAGGTTGGAGATTGTGGCACAAGAATGGGGAGCTTGCCTAAGGTCAATACAGGCCACGTGTATGGCGGTAATGGCAACTGCGACCACAGTCCTGGACCAAAGATTGATTATTAAATCTCCCCATACAGTCCACACTCTATTATCCATCTGCCGGGTGTCAAGGTGGACCACGGTACAGGTATCACAGCTGAAGGCTCCTGCACCCCCGGGGTCGTTCCAACATCTTCCGATGGACTGCATCTCACTAGCACCGAGTCAAGGATGTGCCAATGTCCTAGTTATAGGGGACAAGTTCTCAGAGTGGGTGGAAGGCGCTCCACCCACTGTGCCACCGCCACACACACGGCCAAGGTCCTGTGCAAAGACTACATACCCCGGTGGGGTTTGCCCACCAGTATAGATTCGGAAAAAGGTCGCCATTGCACTGGAGCTGTGCGTCAAGGGGTTTGTCACCTGCTGGATTTCCATTTCCTGTATCACCCAGAATCATCAGGGCAAGTGGAAAGGTCAAACGCCCAATAAAGGGTCTCTAAATATCATCAAGGTTTGAAGTGGACCCTTTGTACTGTGCAGTATTCGAGCGACCCCAAGTAAGAGCACTGGGCTAAGCCCTTTCGAGATTATCACAGGCAGACCCATGCCCTAACCAGGAATCACTGACCTTCGAAAAGCGGACTGTCACACAATGAGAGACTCCATTGTAACATATTGTCTTGCATGAACCAAAGCTGTAGATTCTGCTTCCCAACAGGTTTCTGCTGCCTGGGATACCCAACCTGAAGGCGGACATGATATCGTTCCAGGGGAATGGATATACATGAAGAAACCTCACTGTGAGCCACTCAATGCCAAGTGGGAAGGTCCCTATCGAATGCTGCTCGTGACGCGGTGAAGGTCAAGGGCAAAAAGACTCGGGTCACGCGTCCCACATTAAAAGAGTTCAGGAAAGGATTGAATGTGGACATTGTTACTTAGCCATCAGGATGAGCAAGCCTGTGAGCGTGTCAATATCATGTTGTTCTCTATCTCTTTTTGTATTCAAGGTTATCCTATCTTCTGATCGAGCCGTTCTGCTGGTCGGTGGGTCTCCACATCCCCCCAGGGAACTGCAGACCACCATGTTTCTTTACAGGTCTTGTACACATGGCAAGGCATTTGACCTGTTCAAGTGTTGAGTTTGCTCACATATCCCGATTCAAGCAAAAAGGGGGGATCCCTCTGAGGCCCATACCGTTTACGGGGAATCCGGGAATGGATTTCTGTCAGAATGACACCAAGTGTAGCAGCCGCTGACTGGGGCAGGAATATCTGGGGGGGTGGGGGTCCTAATCTCATCCATTTTGTGGGCTGGTACCAACCCACCTATAATCGCACCAATGATCTCCCCCATACCTCATATTGGCCAACACTTCAGGTGTTGGACCACCTTAAGGATGGTTGTGTTTTACCCGGGATGACCAGGAGGGTATTGAGGTAGGGACCAGCCGCTGTGCCCAGAACATCAACCCAACAGACGACGGAGCCCAGAGAATAAACATTTATAACCAAAGCAAGCGGCACTGATTTTGTCGAGAGCTGGTACAGGGAAGGAATTGCTAATGTGACAGCCTATGTATAGTAACACCTATTCCGTTTGAGGACGCAGAGCCTCTCCTTGGCTTCCGGCCAGGTGGAGGGGGGTCATGTGATCTGGGATATGTAGTCCCCTACATTTATCATTTCCCTGGCTCCCTTCGCTGGCAAGGTGGCGAGGCACCCTCACAGATGTGAGGCGCTGCATTGCCATCGTGTATCCTGGGATTCAGTGGGCACGTCGACTGTACAAGGGCCAGGGATATTTATGACAATCATTCTGTCATTCTTTGTGATTTTGCAACTAGTCCAATGTTGCTGTAAGCAGGAAGGTCAGGAAGCAACTAACGTGCTGGGTATAGGTGAAGGAGCATAGATATGAATGTTTAATTCCTCAGCATGACGTGATAAAGAATCAAAGGGAGGGTTATAGTAGTAGATGGTTAGTAATGTGAAAATGAAAAGTTGGGTGGGAGGGTGAGCTGTGAGGAGGATGCAGAGATGCTTCAGTGGGATTTGGACAGGCTGAGTGAGTGGGCACATACATGGCAGATACAGTATAATGTGGATAAATGTGAGGTTATCCGCTTTGGTAGCAAAAGTAGGAAGGCAGATTATTATTTGCATGTGTGTAAATTTAGAGAGGTGGATACTCAGCGAGACCTTGGTGGCCTCGTGCGTCAGTCGCTGAAAGTAAGCGCGCAGGTACAGCAGGCACTGAAGAAGGCAAATGGTATGTTGGCTTCATAGCGAGAGGATTTGAGTATAGGAATAGAGATGTTTCACTGCGATTGTATCGGGCATTGGTGAGGTCACACCTGGAGTATTGTGGGCAGTTTTGGTGTCCTTATCTGAGGAAGGATGTTCTTGCTGTGGAGGGAGAGCAGCGCAGGTTTACCCGGCTGATTCCTGGGATGGCGGGACTGTCATGTGAGGAGAGACTAAATCGGTTAGGATTATATTCACTGGAGTTTAGAAGAGTGAGAGGGGATCTCATAGAAACTTACAAAATTCTAACAGGATTAGACAGGGTCGATTCAGGAAGAATGTTCCCGATGGTGGGGGAGTCCAGAACTAGGGGGCATAGTTTGAGGATAAGGGATAAACCTTTTAGGACTGAGGGTGAGGAGAAATTTCTTCACCCAGAGAGTGGTGAATCTGTGGGATTGCGACCACAGAGAGTAGTTGAGGACAAAACGTTGTGCAATTTCAAGATGGAATTAGATACAGCTCTTGGGGCTAAAGGTATCGGGGATATGGGGGGAAGGCGGGATCAGGGTATTGAACTTGATGATCAGCCATGATCATAATGAATGCTGGAGCAGACTCGATGGGCCGAATGGCCTCATTCTGCTCCTATGTCTTATATATTTTTTTTAATTTTATTTTTAAAAGATAAATTTAAAATGCCCAATTCTTTTCTTTTCCAATTAAGGGGCAATGTAGCGTGGCCAATCCACCCACCCTGCACATCTTTGGGTTGTGGGGGTGAAACCCACGCAGACACGGGGAGAATGTGCAAACTCCACACGGACAGTGACCCGGGGCCGGGATCGAACCTGGGACCTCGGCGCCGTGAGGCAGCAGTGCTAATCACTGCGCCACCATGCCGCCCCTATATCTTGTATATTACATATATTATATAATATATAACCTGGCTGTGATCAGCTTTGACAGGGATCATATTCAGTCTTCTGTAGGTTTCATTCCATACCTCACAACTCAACAATTTTAGCATCCCCACATTTCTGGTGCTAATTGACAGCAACATAAAAAACCGAGGAGAGTTTACTCAAGGCTTGTGTGAGAAGCGTGTGCCTGGATGAATAATATCCCAATATTATTCCATCATATTTCTGGAGGCCGTTTGGGACCAAGGATCCACAGGAGATATTGAGAGTCTGCTGAAAGCCTCAACTCGCCTGCTCCAGTTTCACTGCCCCTGAGTTAGTGGTTTGTGGGTTCAAGAACCCACTCCGGAAATTTGAGTGGATTATCCAGAATGAGAATCCCCGAGCAATACTGAGGGAGTGCCGTACTGTCAGAGGGTCAGTACTGAGAGACTGCTGCACTGTCAGAGGGTCAGTACTGAGAGACTGCTGCACTGTCAGAGGGTCAGTGCTGAGGGCGTGCTGCACTGTCAGAGGGTCAGTACTGAGAGAGTGCTGCACTGTCAGAGGGTCAGTACTTAGGGAGTGCTGCACTCTCAGAGGGTCAGTACTGAGGGAGTGCAGCACTGTCAGAGGGTCAGTACTGAGAGACTGCTGCACTGTCAGAGGGTCAGTACTGAGGGAGTGCTGCACTGTCAGAGGGTCAGTACTGAGGGAGTGCTGCACTGTCAGAGGGTCAGTACTGAGGGAGTGCTGCACTGTCAGAGGGTCAGTGCTGAGGGACTTCAGCACTGTCAGAGGATCTGTACTGAGGGAGTGCTGCACTGTCAGAGGGTCAGTACTGAGAGAGTGCTGCACTGTCAGAGGGTCAGTACTGAGGGAGTGCTGCACTGTCAGAGGGTCAGTACTGAGGGAGTGCCGCACTGTCAGAGGGTCAGTACTGAGGGAGCGCTGCACTGTCAGAGGATCAGTGCTGAGGGACTTCAGCACTGTCAGAGGGTCTGTACTGAGGGAGCGCTGCACTGTCGGAGGGTCAGTAGTGAGGGAGTGCTGCACTGTCAGGGGGTCAGTACCGAGGGAGTGCCGCACTGTCAGAGGGTCAGTATTGAGGGAGTGTTGCACTGTCAGAGGGTCTGTACTGAGGGAGTGCCGCACTGTCAGAGGGTCAGTACTGAGGGAGTGCCGCACTGTCAGATGGTCATTACTGAGGGAGTGCTGCACTGTCAGAGAGTCAGTACTGAGGGAGTGTCGCACTGTCAGAGGGTCAGCACTGAGGGAGTGCCGCACTGTCAGAGGGTCAGTACTGAGGGAGCGCCACACTGTCAGAGGGTCAGTACTGAGGGAGTGCCGCACTGTCAGAGGGTCCGTACTGAGGGAGTGCTGCACTGTCAGAGGATCAGTACTGAGGGAGTGCTGCACTGTCAGAGGGTCAGCACTGAGGGAGTGCCGCACTGTCAGAGAGTCAGTACTGAGGGAGTGCCGCACTGTCAGAGGGTTAGCACTGAGGGAGTGCCGCGCTGTCAGAGAGTCAGTACTGAGGGAGCGCTGCACTGTCTGAGGGTCAGTACTGAGGGAGTGCCGCACTGTCAGAGGGTCAGTACTGAGGGAGCGCTGCACTGTCAGAGGGTCAGTACTGAGGGAGTGCCGCACTGTCAGAGGGTCAGTACTGAGGGAGTGCCACACTGTCAGAAGGCAAGATTTAGATTTAGTCACGTACACCCAGGTACAGTGAAAAGTATTGTTCAGCGTACAATCCGGACAGATCGTTCCATACATTAAAATCATAGGACATATGATAAATTTGGGCAGCAGGGTAGCATTGTGGATAGCACAATTGCTTCATTGCTCCAGGGTCCCAGGTTCGATTCCGGCTTGGGTCACCGTCTGTGCGGAGTCTGCACATCCTCCCCGTGTCTGCGTGGGTTTCCTCCGGTTTCCTCCCACAGTCCAAAGATGTGCAGGTTAGGTGGATTGGCAATGATAAATTGCCCTTAGTGTCCAAAATTGCGCTTAGTGTTGGGAAGGGTTACTGGGTTATGGGGATAGGGTGGAGGTGTTGACCTTGGGTAGGGTGCTCTTTCCAAGAGCCGGTGCAGACTCGATGGGCCGAATGGCCTCCTTCTGCACTGCAAATTCTATGGTCTGATTACTTGATGATACAGAATGAACATACACAAACATCGACACTCTGAATTGCCGAATCTGCTCCTAATTCCTATGTTCTCCGTCCCTCCCCTCCCACCTGGCCTCCCCTCCCCTCCCACCTGGCCTCCCCTCCCCTCCCCTCCCACCTGGCCTCCCCTGTGCCCTTCCCTCACTTTCCCCTACCTCCTCACTCTGCCGCACCCACCTCCTCTCCTTTTCAATAAAGTGCTGTGCTTCTTTTAACCTCCCCCAGTGTCCACACCCTGCCCTTTTGCCTCGGTCTGGCCAGTGGGGTGAGGTCTTGTTCGCCTTCAGAAGCCAGAAGCCGTGTCATCTCATTGAAACTGCAAACCAATCAAAATAGCGGCTGTGCCAAGCCCCGACTCCTGGGCCATTCAGGACGAGCTGCGAGGCGAGGAAGAGGCATTTGCTGCGAGTATTTTTGGCCTGTCCTGTGCACACGTTGGGCTGTCAGTCACATCGCTGGGATGGAGAATCTGGCCACCCTGTCAGTTTAGGGATGTGTGGAATGTGGCCGGGGAGATGGTGGGGGTGGGGGTGGGGGTGGGATGTTAGGCCAGACAGGGCGGGCGCAGGGGAGAGGGGTATCAGTCGCTGACTGCTTTTCGTGGCAAAGGTAAAGTTAGCCACTGATTGAGACGGTTGTTAAGGCCACTGCACTCCCTGTTGTGAGCCTCCTATGGCTCGTTTCTCTATCCCAGGGGAATGTATTTATAGCCCAGGTTGAGTGCAGAGATGTCTCTGCGGCCAGTGCCCTGTGAGAGTGAGGAGGACCAAAATAACCTGACTGCATTTTCATCTTGTGAGAGGGGTCAATCGCCCCCTGGGAGGACGGGCCGATTGAACTGAAGTCCTTTAGCTCATGTTGCCAAATCCCTGGATCCTCTATCATTAGATTGCGTTGGTTTTAAATCCAGGGTCTGTCAGCAGTGAGGGGGCTCAGTAAGCAAACCAGGTTCATGAGTCTTCCAGCTCGCACATTAACAGTCGCCTATAAACCCCCCCCCCCCAAATATAACCAAACATCCAGACTCGACTGCACAGAAATCAAAACATCAGCAGGAGGTGAGCGAAGAGTTGAGGACAATGCCCAGCGAGGCAGAGATTTGGAGGGGAGCGAGGTATCCAGAGATAGGGAGAGGAATGTATCAATGAGGAAAATATGTTGTATTTTTATTGCACCCCGTGTTGCCTCAGGACATCTCCAAGCACTTTCCAGCCAGTGAAGTACTTTTGAAATGTAATCACTGCTGTGATAGAATCAGAGAATCCCTGCAGTGCAAAAGGAGGGTATTTGGCCCATCGAATCTGCACCGGCCCTCTGAATGATCACCCTAACCTCGGCCCAATCCCCCACCCTACCCCCATAACCCCACCTAGGGGCAATTTAGCGTGTCCAATCCACCTAACCGGCACCTCTTTGGACTGTGGGAGGAAACCGGAGCACCCGGAGGAAACCCACGCAGACACGGGGAGAACGTGCAGACTCCACACAGACTGGAATTGAACCTGGGACCCTGGCACTGTGAGGCAGCAGTGTTAACCACTGTGCATGATGTAGGAAACTGCGGCCAATTTGTGCACAACAAGCTCCCAGAATCAACTAGGTGATAATGACCTAATAATGCATTTTGGGATAATTATTGGACACCGTGCCAGGGGCTAGCGCCCATGGGATC
Source organism: Scyliorhinus torazame (assembly GCF_047496885.1). NCBI lineage: Eukaryota > Metazoa > Chordata > Chondrichthyes > Carcharhiniformes > Scyliorhinidae > Scyliorhinus > Scyliorhinus torazame. The sequence continues at coordinate 393,694,340 of NC_092708.1, read as the reverse complement.
TTTTATGTTGACCTGTGAGGGCAGATGCGGCCTCCATAGAACACCTCATTTGAAAACATGCCACCTTGGGCAGGTCAGGTCTCCCTCAGCCCTGCACTGGGAGCATTGGCCTGGATTATGGGTTCTAGTCTCTGGACTGGGTCTTGAACTCACGATCTTCCGAGCAAGAGGACAAGGTGGTTGATGGGTAAGTGAGGGATGCCCAGCAGAGCGGAGTGCGATCATCAGAGGAACTGACGCTGAATCAGACACTAATATTCATGACGGCCCCAAGCCTTGCCAACCTTGCCCCTCGCCTGAGGTGTGGGGACCCTCAGGTTAAATCGTCATCAGTCAGCTCCCCCCCTCAAGGCGGTAACGCACCTCTGGTCATCTGGAAATATGGAGACTTGCCCTCACTTAATATTACAATCATACATTTTGGACTATCCACAGCTCAGTAACCCCAAACTAAGGCATTAAACCAATGGGAAATTCCGGACAGGAAAATACTTACTGGATTATCCAGTGGATCCCATAATAATAATAATCGCTTATTGCCACAAGTAGGCTTCAATGAAGTTACTGTGAAAAGCCCCTAGTCGCCACATTCCGGGGAGGCTGGTACGGGAATTGAACCATGCTGCGGGCCTTGAAATGAAATGAAATGAAAGTGAAATGCCTTGTTCTGCATTACTGTGCCAAACCAGCCCCTGGGATAGAATCACAATCAGGGTTTACCCTGCAATGTCCACCCCCGCCTCGTGATCACTATCCTCTGAGAGAAAAAAACACCTTCTGCATCTATGGTAGCACAGTGGTTAGCACTGCTGCCTCACAGCTCCAGGGTCCCAGGTTAGATTCTCGCTTGGGTCACTGTCTGTGCGGAGTCTGCACGTCCTCCCCGTGTCTGCATGGGTTTCCTCCGGGTGCTCCGGTTTCCTCCAAAGACGTCCAAAGACGTGCAGGGAAGGTGGATTGGCCATTCTGAATTCTCCGTGTACCCGAACAGGCGCCGGAATGTGGCGACTAGGGGCTTTTCACAGTAACTTCATTGCAGTGTTAGCGTAAGCCTACTCGTGACACTAAGAAAGAATATGGGCGGGATTCTTCAGAAACCGGCGGGGCGGGCAACTCTGGCGGGAAGGAGTGGCGTGACCCACTCCGGCATCAGGGATCCCCGCACCTTCGGGGCTAGGCTGGCGCCAGAGTGGTTTGCGCCACGCCGGCTCGCGCGGAAGGGGCTTGGCACCACGCCAACCGGCGGCGAAGGGCCTCCGCCAGCCGGCGCAGGTTGGCGCTTGCGCGGGAGCGCCAGCGTGTGCTGGCGTCATCCCAGCGCATGCGCGGGGGGGGGGGGGGTTCATCCCCGCGCCGGCCTTGGTGGACTGGTACACCAGCCGGAGCGGAGGAATAGAGTGCCCCCTCGGCACAGGCCCGCCCACGGTTCGGTGGGCCCCGATCGCAGGCCAGGCCACCGTGGGTGCAACTCCTGCGCCCCCCGCCCCCCCCGAGGACCCCGGAGGCCACTCGCAGAGCCAGGTCCCGCCGGTAAGTACCAGCTCTAATTTACGCCGGCAGGGCCGGCCTAAAACGGGCGGCCACTCGGCCCATCGCGGGCCGGGGAATTCGGCGCCACCGGGGCCCATAGCGTCGCGCCGGTCCTTGCCATTCTCCGAGGCGGGCAGCGCAATTCACGTCAGCGGGATTTTTGGGAGGCCGGAGAATTCGGCAGCCAGCGGGGGCGGGATTCATGCCGACCCCCGGCGATTCTCCGACCCGGCGGGGGCTGGAGAATCCCGCCCTATTATTGTTGTTATAACCTGGCTTTATACAACTTGTGAGTTTTAAGCCCTGTTACTCCCTCACCTATCCTCAAGCCCAATTCTCTCGATAACTACAAAGTCTTCATTTTAGACATAGAACATATGGTGCAGAAGGAGGCCATTCGACCCATCAAGTCTGCACCGACCCACTTAAGCCCTCACTTCCACCCTACCCCCCTAACCCAATAACCCCTCCTAACCTTTTTTTTGGTCACTAAGGGCAATTTATCATGACCAATCCACCTAACCTGCACATGTTTGGACTGTGGGAGGAAACCGGAGCACCCGGAGGAAACCCACGCACACACGGGGAGAACGTGCAGACTCCGCACAGACAGTGACCCAAGCTGGGAATCGAACCTGGGACCCTGGCGCTGTGAAGCAACAGTGCTATCCACTTGCGCTACCGTGCTGCCCTTTTCTTTGTCACTGGTAAAGTTCGACCGCATCCTTAATACAGGAAAGGCGCTCCTTAGAGATAGAAATGGGCACTGGAAGAGCAAAGCAATATTTAGGACTTGTCAAGAGGAAGGGAAGGTGTGTTCGGTTAAATTCCCAGACCTGAGGGCCCGCCAGCAATGGCGGAGGGAAGGGGAGGGGCTACAAGAGGTCAGAGTTGAGGGAGTGGAGGTATCAGCAGAGGGATTCAAAGGCCTCGATCTGGCAGATGGGGGGAAATTAGTTTGGGAAGAAGTTAGTGATTCAAGAGTCTGCCTCGTTTTTGTATTTCACTCCCAGAACTCTACAGATATTCTGGGGTCAAACTTTCTGGGATTGAGATACAGCAAAGTTCAGAACCTCGTCATTCACCCCACATGCCCCACTGCAGCGTTCAAAATGAGCCAGTCCAATCGAATCTCTCCCCTGCGGATCCCAGTTAATAAGAATTCAACATTAACTAGTGAGATCAACAAAGGGTTTGTTTATAATCCAACACAAATCCTTTCCTTGCTCTCGTCTTGCTAATTAATTCATGATGCATCCGGTTTCCATTCCCGAGTTGTATCATGTTGTATTTAACAAATACAATCTGGAAATGTTCAACTCCTCCGCACCGTTTAACACTTTCAATGTAGTCAGTGTCCCACCATAAAACACATCTCCCTGCCAACCAAACACAGAAACTGGAATGGAAGTGAGTGTAACCCCCCATCTCCCAATCATCACCCCTCCCCCTCGGAACATCTCCCACCTATAACCCCCTCTGATCACCTCCTCCCTGCTCTCTGTCACACCCCCTCTGATCACCTCACCCCGTCCCTCTCTATCACTCAATCTGCCTGGCCACCTCACCCCTTCTCTCAGATCCCCTCCCTCCGATCCCCTCCCTCCTCTCTCTCTCACCTCTCCCTCCGATCCCTCCCTCCTCTCTCACCTCTCCCTCCGATCCCCTCCCTCCTCTCTCTCTCACCTCTCCCTCCGATCCCCTCCCTCCTCTCTCTCTCACCTCACTCCAATCCCCTCCCTCCTCTCTGTCGCCCCTCCCTCCGACCACCTCACCCCCTCTCTCTGTCACCTCTCCCTCCGATCCCCTCCCTCCTCTCTCTCTCACCTCTCCCTCCGATCCCCTCCCTCCTCTCTCTGTCACCTCTCCCTCTGATCCCCTCCCTCCTCTCTCTCTCACCTCCCTCCAATCCCCTCCCTCCTCTCTGTCACCCCTCCCTCCGACCACCTCACCCCCTCTCTCTGTCACCTCTCCCTCTGATCCCCTCCCTCCTCTCTCTCTCACCTCCCTCCAATTCCCTCCCTCCTCTCTGTCACCTCTCCCTCCGATCCCCTCTCTCCTCTCTCTGTCGCCCCCTCCATCCGATCACCTCGGCCCCCCATCTCTCTCTGCCACGTCTCCCCCAATCACCTCATCTCCTCTCTCTATCACCCTTCCCCCAATCACCTCGCCCCTTCTCTCTCAGTCACCCCCTCCCTCTGACCACCTCATCCCCCCCGCACTCTTTCTGTCAGCCCTCCCTCCGATCATTGCTCCCCGAAGTCACGCTGCTTCCAGATTGCCTGTCCCTACAAGACCTCAGCGGCCTAGACAGCTGGTTTGCGATGCAGAACAAGGCCAGCAGCGGGGGTTCAATTCCCGTGCCGGCTGAGAATTCCGAATTCTCCCTCTGTACCCGAACAGGCGGCGGAGTGTGGCGACTAGGGGCTTTTCACAGTAACTTCATTGCAGCGTTAATGTAAGCCCACTTGTGACGATAAAGATTATTATTGTTATTATTAAGACTTCCGCAGGGCAGTCGCCCAGGAGATAAGGGGATTAAGAACAAATTGTGTGTTTTTCTAATTTGCTTTATCACAGAATACAGCACAGAATCCGACCATTCGGCCCGTTTTACCCAGGCTGGTGTTTATGGTCTACATGAGCCCCTCCCACCCGACTTCACCTCAGCCTATCAGATAAACCTTCCTCCCTTGTTCCTTCCTCCGCTGGAACGTATCTGACCCGTTCACCTCCACAACTCCCTGTGGACCGGATTTGCAGGTGACAGAGTTAAGTGGAAACGTGAGTTGTGAAGAGGCTGCAAAGACCCTTCAAGGGGATTCAGAGAGACTCAGCCAGTGGGCAAAAACGTTTGCCAGATATATACAATATGGAGAAATATGCGGTTATCCACTTTGGTTGGAACAAGAGAAATACAGAGTATTTCTTAAACGCCTTCTCTCTGGTGTTATATGATGCAATTTTCTTGTTTTAATAAATGTTTTATTCTTTGTGATAAAAGTTCACCAGCAGACACCTGTGAATTTGTTCAGTAACTTTCCTCCACGGATTCTAAAATGAAAAGTCAGGATCACTCAAGCCAGGTTTCAGTGTGGGATCTGATTTGCCGAGTATTAACATCAGCTGGAATCGTAACAGTACACCTGATTCCTGAGCCCAAATTGATGATGTAATCCTAACACCGATCCTTGTGGAACTTTCCAACACTTGCTCAACTGATTAACAACTGTAACTCCCTACGCTCTGTTTTCTGTTTTGTAGCCACCTCGCTGTCCATTCTGTTACTGGTGGCCTGACCCAAATGTTCAGAGATTTGTTAATGAGCCTATCATGCAGCACCCTATTGAAGGCTTTTTGGAAATCCACATATATTACTTCTACCACATGGCCCTTATCTATCCTATCTGTTATTTCTGCAAAGAGTTTAGCAAGGTTGATCACCTATTAATAATAATAATAACAATAATATTTATTGTCACAAGTAGGCTTACATTAACACTGCAATGAAGTTACTGTGAAAAGCTCCTAGTCACCACACTCCGGCGCCTGTTCGGGTACATGGAGGGAGAATTCAGACTGTCCAATTCACCTAACAGCACGTCTTTGGACTGTGGGAGGAAACCGGGGCACCCGGAGGAAACCCACGCAGACACGGGGAGAATGTGCAGACTCCGCACAGACAGTGACCCAAGCCAGGAATCCCACCCGGGACCCTGGCGCTGTGAAGCAACAGTGCTAACCACTGTGCTACCGAGTCTACCTCCCGTTTTGGAATCATGAGGGTTATTCTTTAATATTAAAATATTGGAGATGGAAAAAGGCTGTTTGACCCACAGTCAAGAATCATCCAATCAGAGAATGATGAATCTTTTTGATTGACAATTGGCCTGGTGGAGGCGGGGCCTGTGACGAAGGTTGTTTCTGATGCCCAATGGTGGGAATATGGGTGTGGGGGCCTTGGAGATAATTTATGATGAAACCTCCATCTCTATGTTCAAATAGAGCGTGCATACTGGTTGAGGGAAACGCTTTAACTCAGACACAAGGGGGACGCCCTGTTCTGTTTCAGAATATATTTTTAAATGTAGAGAGCGCAATTCATTTTTCCCAATGAAGGGGCAATTTAGCGTGGCCAATCCACCCACCCTGCACATCTTTGGGTTGTGGGGGTGAAACCCACGCAAACACGGGGAGAATGTGCAAACTCCGCACGGACAGTGACCCAGAGCCGGAATCGAACCTGGGACCTTGGCGCCGTGAGGAAGCAGTGCTAACCCACTGTGCCACCCTGCCGCCTGTTAAACGTTTTAGTTACCGTTGTATGAAGAGTCAGAAGTCCTGTTCGTTTTCACCAAACACCAATTATTTGCCTCTGCACAAAACTCCAACAACACACCACCTGACCCAAGGGCCACCTGAAGACCCTTTACATATCAGTGTCAATCATTGGATACTTAACATAAATGAGACAACTAATTGCAATGTCTCTTAATGAATTACTTAACTCTTAACTCACTATTTAACAGTCTCCCCTTCCTTGGAGAAAAAAATAATTAGGTGAAAACAAAATTTAAAGGAACTCAAAAACACATACGCAATTTTCCTCCTTTTTTTGAAGAGAAAAAAATAAATCACAGAAAGAGGCGCCCTTCATTAACAATATCCAAGAGTTACATTTCTGTCAATATCTGAGATATATAAAAGGCCATATCCACCGCCTCTACAAAGCTTAATGTCTCAGCAGCCATTCGTTTCCCTGACCTGGTGGGCCATCCCCAGAAGTTAAGTATTGGCCAGTAGTGATAGGTAGTGATATAGAAAGTAGGATTATTGTGTAAGTATTTATTGCTGTACATAATAAATGACCGTTGATTTCAATCTTACTAAGCGGTGTGCTGTCTTATTAATCATAACTCGAGCTTGAACCACGTGGCGGTATCAGAAAGATACCTGGCGACTCGTGAGCAAAGGTGACATCATCAGAGCTAATAAAACTAAGGCTAATAAGAGCAACATAATTGGCGACTCTGGTGGGACCCGAGATAGAAGTGGAAAACCACTCCGGGAGAACCCCAGAAATTTGAATTAGAGGTCCAATTGGAAACAAAAACAAAAAAACCACAAGTGTTCAAGCGGTTCTGGTTAATAATTCACAATTCGGAAGTACGTGTATGCATGCGTAACTAACAGGGTTATAAGGTAAAACTGATAGATTTTGTTGCGTCAAAACTGTCGGAAGTCGGTATTTTCGGAAATTAGCGCAAGCCGTACCCGCATCTACGACACCACCTTAGCCCCCTGTTCCAAATTCGAACAAAGCAAGCAGATAGGAGAGATGGCCATGCAGGCAATGCAACGCCTCAAGAACCCCAAAGAATTTGCGGTCGCACCGATCAGCAGCGTTAAAGTGGGACAGTGTCCCATTTGGGAAGTGGAAATTCGGAAATTTCTACAGGGCAAAGGATGGCCCGTGTGGAGCGGTTTCTGCAATAATGACGACTCAGGTCCCGGGAGTATAGGGGATACTTGGTGGGATAACATGAGTGAAATCCATAAGAAGAGCTTAGCAAAAGCGCGCAAGCCGATGGCAATCGTGTCCTGTTTGGCACAATTGCGAGGCACAGAGGAGGTCGTCAGGACGCTCCGGAAAGAAATAGAGGGCATACATCGTATGAGTAAAATCGATGTATGCGAGATAGAGAAAGAGAACCTGGAATTGAAAAGGCAGTTAGCGGCAAAGGTCGAAGAGGTGGCTGACGCCAAACGGGGTCACCAGTCTTGTCTGGCGCATTTAAGCAGTTTTCAATCCCAGTATGAGAAGGCTTATCAGGACACGCAGCGTGCAGTCCTGGTTGAGAAAGAGACAGAGAAGCAGGTGGAGATGCTACAGAAGCAATGTAGTGATCTCAAGGCAGCCCTTGAGAGCGCTCCACGCTGCAACCACGGAACAAAGGCAGAGCACCATAGACCATGCAAAGTGCCGGAAGCAAATTGCAGACCTGCAATCACTGCTTTCTGTCCAAAAGGGATTTCAAGAAACCTTTGGGGAAAGTTTAGAACAGGAAGACGGCCCTGATTGGGAAGAATTGCAGGGGACAGCGCAGAGATATGTTCAGGGAACATGTGCGCAGGGAAAGCCCCAAAGGAGGAAAGCACCCCCACCCCCCACACAGCAGGTAGTTCAGGCTCCCATGAACCCTGTAACACCCCACCGCACAGCCACATCAGACGAGGCGGAATTCCTATATTCCACCCCCCTCACAGTGACCCAATTACGGGACGCGTGTGCAAAAATCACACCGTTCCTCCCCGCTTCAGACCCACACCATTTATTTGCCACCGTCAAACACCAGGCGACCTTGTACGGCCTGGATGAGAAAGAGCAGGTAAAACTCACGGTCCTCAGCTTAGACCCATCGGTCGCAGCAGCCCTTCCCGGCCCACAGAACGTAGGAGGAGGCACCCTTGCAGAAATGCATACCGCGATCCTCGATGCGATCGGGTATAACTGGGGCGACCGCGTAGATGGCCTAAATAAGTGCAGACAGAAGAAGTCTGAACACCCCACAGCGTTTGCAGGATGCCTGTGGATTCACTTTGAAGCCGTTATTGGAGACGTAGACCGTGCCCATTTGTCCGCAGACAATATGGCCAAATGGACCCGCACCCTTATCTCCTATGCCACGGAAGCAGGACAGAATGCCTGTAGTAATTATGACCCCTCGGAGGAGGCTCATAATGAGAAGTGGGCAGTAAAAAGATTGTCCCGCGTTTGGGAACAGTCTGCTCACTATAAACCTGTGTGTGTGTCCGTGTGTGTGTGTGTGTGTGTGTGTGTGTCTATGTGTCTGTGTGTGTCTGTATATCTGTGTGTGTCTATCTGTGTGTGTGTCTTTGTGCGTGTGTCTGTGTGTCCGTGTGTGCCTGTGTCTGTGTCTGTGTATGTGTCTGCAAGTGTCTGTGTGTGTCTGTATCTGTCTCTGTGTGTCTGTGTGAATGGCTCTGTGTGTTGGTGTGTCTGTGTGTATCTGTGTGTTGGTGTGTCTGTGTGTATCTGTGTGTGTGTCTGTGCGGGTCTGTGTGTGTGTCTGTGTGTGTCTGTATCTGTCGCTGTGTGTGTCTGTGTCTGTATGTGTGTCTCTGTGTGTGTTGGTGTGTCTGTGTGTGTCTGTGAGTGTGTGTGTGTCTCTGTGTGTGTGTGTGTGTGTGTCTGGGTGCATGTGAATCTCTGTGTGTGTCTCTGTGTGTCTGTGTGTGCATATATGTGTGTGTGTGTGTGTTTGTGTGTGTGTCTCTGTGTGTGTCTGTGTGTTTGTGTGTGTGTCTGTGTGCGTGTGTCTGTGTGTGTGTTTGTGTGTGTGTCTGTGTGTTTGTGTCTGTGTGTGTGTTTGTGTGTGTGTCTCTGTGTGTGTCTGTGTGTTTGTTTATGTGCGTGTGTGTGTGTTTGTGTGTGTGTTTGTGTGTGTGTCTGTGTGTTTGTGTGTTTGTGTCTGTGTGTGTGTTTGTGTGTGTGTCTGTGTGTTTGTGTCTGTGTGTGTGTTTGTGTGTCTCTGTGTGTCTGTGTGCGTGTCTGTCTGTGTGTGTGTATGTGTGTCTGTGAGTGTGTGTGCGTCGCTGACTGTGTCTCAGTGTGTGTGTGTGTCTCTGTGTGTCTGTGTGTGTCTATCTGTGTGTGTCTGTGTCTTTGTGCGTGTGTCTGTGTGTGTCTGTGTGCGTGTCCGTGACCATGTGTTTGTCTGTGTGTGTGTGCGTGTGGCTGAGTGCGTGTGTCTGTGTCTGTGCATATCTGTGTGTGTGTGTATCTGTGTGTGTGTCTGTGTTTGAGTCTGTGTCTGTGTGTGGTGTGTTTGTCTGTGTGTGTGTCTCTGTATCTGTATGTGTCTATCTGTGTATGTGTGTCTTTGTGCGTGTGTCTGTGTGTCCGTGTGTGTGTCTGTGTGTGTGTTGGTGTGTCTGTGTCTGTGCGTGCATATATGTGTGTGTGTCTGTGTGTATGTGTGTCTGTGTGTGTGTTTGTGTGTGTGTGTTTGTGTGTGTGTGTCTGTGTGTGTGTGTGTCTGTATGTGTGTGGCTGTGTGTGTGTTTGTGTGTGTGTCTGTGTCTGTGTGTTTGTGTCTGTGTGTGTCTGTGTGTGTGTCTTTGTGTGTCCCCGTGTGTGTTTGTTTGTGTGTGTCTGTGTGTGTGCCTGTTTGTGTCTGTGTGTGTGTGTGTCTGTGTGTGTGTCTGTTTGTGTATCTGTGTCTTTGTGTGTCTGTGTGTGTGTCTGTGTGTGTGTGTCTGTGTGTGTGTCTCTCTGTATATCTGTGTGTGTGTATCTCTGTGTGTGTGTGTGTCTCTGTGTGTGTTGGTGTGTCTGTGTGTACCCTCATCTGTGTGCGTGTGTCTGTGTATGTTTGTGTGTATGTTGGTGTGTGTCTGTGTGTGTGTGTCTGTATCTGTCTGTGTGTGTGTGTCTGTGAGCCTGTCTGTGTGTCTGTGTGTGTGTGTCTGTGTGTTTGTCTCTGTGTGTCTGTATGTGCATCTGTGTGTGTGTTGGCATGTCTGTGTGTGTCTGTGAGTGTGTGTGTCTCTGTGTGTGGCTCTGTGTGCGTGTGTATGTGAGTGCCTGTGTGTGTGTGTGTCTGTGTGTGTGTGTCTGTATGTGTGTGTGTGTGTGTGTCTGTGCGTGTGTCTGTGTGTGTGTTTGTGTGTGTGTGTCTGTGTGTGTTTCTGTGTGTGTGTTTCTGTGTGTGTGTGTCTGTCTGTGTCTGTCTGTGTGTGTGTCTGTGTGTTTGTGTCTGTGTGTGTTTGTGTGTCTATGTGTGTGTGTGTGTCTGTGTAAGTGTTTGTGTGTGTGTGTTTCTGTGTGTGTGTTTCTGTGTGTGTGTGTGTGTGTCTGTGTGTGTGTCTGTGTGTGTGTGTCTGTGTGTGTGTTTGTGTGTCTGTGTGTGTGTGTTTCTGTGTGTGTGTGTGTCTGTCTGTGTGTGTGTCTGTGTGTGTGTCTGTGTGTGTGTGGGTGTGAATGTTTGTGTGTGTCTGTGTGTGTGTTTGTGTGTCTGTGTGTGTGTGTGTCTGTGTGTGTCTGTGTGTCTGTGTGTGTGTCTGTGTGTGTGTGTTTCTGTGTGTGTGTGTGTCTGTCTGTGTGTGTGTCTGTGTGTGTGTGTTTCTGTGTGTGTGTCATGGAACATAGAACATAGAAAAATACAGCACAGAACAGGCCCTTCGGCCCACGATGTTGTGCCGAAACTTTGTCCTAGATTAATCATAGATTATCATTGAATTTACAGTGCAGAAGGAGGCCATTCGGCCCCCTGAGTCTGCACCAGCTCTTGGAAAGAGCACCCTACCCAAACTCAACACCTCCACCCAACACCAAGGGCAATTTTGGACACTGAGGGCAATTTATCATGGCCATCCACCTAACCCGCACATCCTTGGACTGTGGGAGGAAACCGGAGCACCTGGAGGAAACCCACGCAGACACGGGGAGAGCGTGCAGACTCCGCACAGACAGTGACCCAAGCCGGAACCGAACCTGGGGCCCTGTAGCTGTGAAGCAATTGTGCTATCCACAATGCTACCGTGCTGCCCTTAAGAACAAATAAATCTCTACTATATAAATTTACCGTAATCCATGTACCTATCCAATAGCTGCTTGAAGGTCCCTAATGTTTCCGACTCAACTACTTCCACAGGCAGTGCATTCCATGCCCCCACTACTCTCTGGGTAAAACACCTACCTCTGACATCCCCCCTATGTGTATGTGTGTCTGTGTGACTGTGTGTGTGTCTGTGTGTGTGTCTGTATGTGTGTGACTGTGTGTGTGTGTGTGACTGTGTGTGTGTGTGACTGTGTGTGTGTCTGTGTGTGTGTGTCTGTGTGTGTGTGTCTGTGTGTTTGTCTGTGTGTCTGTGTCTGTGCGTGTGTGTCTATGTGTGTGTCTGCCTGTGTGTGTGTCTATGTGCTGTCTGTGTGTGTCTATGTGCTGTCTGTGTGTGTGTGCCTGTGTCTGTGTGTCTGTGTGTGTGTCTGTGTGTGTCTGTGTGTGTGTGTCTGTGTCTTTAAACTTTGTCCTAGATTAATCATAGATTATCATTGAATTTACAGTGCAGAAGGAGGCCATTCGGCCCCCTGAGTCTGCACCGGCTCTTGGAAAGAGCACCCTACCCAAACTCAACACCTCCACCCAACACCAAGGGCAATTTTGGACACTGAGGGCAATTTATCATGGCCAATCCACCTAACCTGCACATCTTTGGACTGTGGGAGGAAACCGGAGCACCTGGAGGAAACCCACGCAGACACGGGGAGAGCGTGCAGACTCCGCACAGACAGTGACCCAAGCCGGAACCGAACCTGGGGCCCTGTAGCTGTGAAGCAATTGTGCTATCCACAATGCTACCGTGCTGCCCTTAAGAACAAATAAATCTCTACTATATAAATTTACCGTAATCCATGTACCTATCCAATAGCTGCTTGAAGGTCCCTAATGTTTCCGACTCAACTACTTCCACAGGCAGTGCATTCCATGCCCCCACTACTCTCTGGGTAAAACACCTACCTCTGACATCCCCCCTATGTGTATGTGTGTCTGTGTGACTGTGTGTGTGTCTGTGTGTGTGTCTGTGTGTGTGTGACTGTGTGTGTGTGTGTGTGACTGTGTGTGTGTCTGTGTGTGTGTCTGTGTGTGTGTGTCTGTGTGTGTGTGTCTGTGTGTTTGTCTGTGTGTCTGTGTCTGTGCGTGTGTGTCTATGTGTGTGTCTGCCTGTGTGTGTGTCTATGTGCTGTCTGTGTGTGTCTATGTGCTGTCTGTGTGTGTGTGCCTGTGTGTGTGTGTCTGTGTGTGTGTCTGTGTGTGTCTGTGTGTGTGTGTCTGTGTCTGTGTGTTTGTCTGTGTGTCTGTGTCTGTGCGTGTGTGTCTATGTGTGTGTCTGCCTGTGTGTGTGTCTATGTGCTGTCTGTGTGTGTCTGTGTGTGTCTATGTGCTGTCTGTGTGTGTGTGCCTGTGTGTGTGTGCCTGTGTGTGTGTCTGTGTGTGTCTGTGTGTCTGTGTGTGTGTGTGACTGTGTGTGTGTGTGTGTCTGTGTGTGTGACTGTGTATGTGTGTGTCTGTGTGTGTGTGACTGTGTGTGTGACTGTGTGTGTGTGTCTGTGTGTGTGTGTGTGTGTGTGACTGTGTGTGTGTGTCTGTGTGTGTGTGACCGTGTGTGTGTCTGTGTGTGTGTGTGTCTGTGTGTGTGTGTCTGTGTGTGTGTGTCTGTGTGTTTGTCTGTGTGTCTGTGCGTGTGTGTCTATGTGTGTGTCTGCCTGTGTGTGTGTCTATGTGCTGTCTGTGTGTGTGTGTGTCTGTGTGTGTCTATGTGCTGTCTGTGTGTGTGTGCCTGTGTGTGTGTGCCTGTGTGTGTGTGTCTGTGTGTGTCTGTGTGTGTGTGTGTGTGTCTGTGTCTGTGTGTTTGTCTGTGTGTCTGTGTCTGTGCCTGTGTGTCTATGTGTGTGTCTGCCTGTGTGTGTGTGTGTGTGTCTGTGTGTGTCTATGTGCTGTCTGTGTGTGTGTGCCTGTGTGTGTGTGTCTGTGTGTGTGTCTGTGTGTGTCTGTGTGTGTGTGTGTCTGTGTGTGTGTGTGACTGTGTGTGTCTGTGTGTGTGACTGTGTGTGTGTGTGTCTGTGTCTGTGTGTGTGTGACTGTGTGTGTGTGACTGTGTGTGTGTGTCTGTGTGTGTGTGTGACTGTGTGTGTCTGTGTGTGTGTGTGTGTGACTGTGTGTGTGACTGTGTGTGTGTGTGTGTGTGACTGTGTGTCTGTGTGTATGTGTGTGTCTGTGTGTGTGTGTGTGACTGTGTGTGTGTGTGTGACTGTGTGTGTGTGTGACTGTGTGTGTGTGACTGTGTGTGTGTCTGTGTGTGTATGTGACTGTGTGTGTCTGTATGTGTGTGTGACTGTGTGTCTCTGTATGAAGATACTTTGTGATTATCTGCGGGCCTCACTGCGATTATACGTGAACATTTTTGCCTTTAGTCCAAATGCTGACGAACGAGAAGGCGTTTACACTAATGACGGAAACATTAAAATCTGCTCTCAGTCGGTATTGACGTTGGTGACATTATTCATTGCTGACAGCGATACGACTGTGTTCGGATATTTCCAGCTCATTTAACCCTCACCGACCTTTCCCTCCTGTCTGGGACTCAATCATTATTCAGCCTGTCTCGGGTTTATTGCTGCTTCTTCTGTCTTGTGTTTGTGTGATGTACGTTGCCAAAATAATGATGAATAGTTGAAGAGGAGGAAGCAGGACCTACATAATGCACAGCACTGCCATATAAACATCCTGACATCTGTCTCCTGACATAATGTTGTCCTGCGGCCCGACATTACACAGCATGACCTATGATCCCATTGGACCCCCCCATGCCACCACGTCAGGCCCTTCGGGTAAGCGGATAGGCTGCCCTTCGCTGGTCATCAAAATGTTCAGTAACGGCTGGGTCCAATCAGGAACTAATCGGATAATCTATCTCATTAAACGAAGGGCTGGTCTCCCCAGTGTTCTGGCCATCATATACCCTGTCCCCCTGCCCAGCCTCATAAACACGGGTACACGATGGGTCACAGCCATTGCACTTCCTAATGTATTCCATTGGCTGTGCATTACCTTGGGCTGTCCTCAGCATTTGAACGGTGCTGAAGAAATGCAAATGGTTCTTTTACTAAAACAAAATAATTTGCATTAAGTGTGAGGTTGAATTTCCTGTACTTGCTTGCTGGCGGCAGTCTGTGGAAAGGAGTTGACGCTATCGCAGTCCACGAGACTGGAGGCCAATATCCTGGTCAATAAACTCACTCAACTCTGTCCGTCAATGTGGGAGCAGAGAACAATCCTGGAGGAACACAAAGCTGCCCCCGTTACCCACCTGCACAAGCAGAAGGGAACTCACCGACCTTGCGGCAATCAAAGAGGAATTTCGCCCCTCTCCGTCACCAGCGGAATCTTCACCAGAATCTTTCAGAGCCACTTACTGCAACATCAGGACCAGAATCTGCTGCCAGAGGATCAGTGGGATTTCAGGAAAGACTGAGGGATCACTGGCACGGAGGTCGCAGGAAGACAGCTTCCGGAGAAATGCCAGGAACAGAAACATGTTTAATGAACTCACCAGACCTTTGACACAGTCAGCGTGAGGACCTTTAAACCATCACAGAGACATTTGGCGGCCCTGAGAATTTTAACACAATGGTTCCAACAGTTGCACAGCCTGGGTGGTGGTCAGCCTCCTGACTGACCCAGTCACTAAAGGGGTTAAACAGTGCTGCGTGTTAGTGCTGACCCTCTTCAGCATGCTTTTCTACGCCATGGTCTCCGATCCCTTCCATGATGGTTATCCTGGCATTGTGACCAGATATTACACAGGCAGGAAACTGCTCAAATTGAGGCGACTCTGGGCAAAGACGAAGGAGCCCAAGGACATTCTTCTCATCTCACTGCCAGTGAGGACCTTTTAGGGCACCGTCATTGCAATGTAGGGGAAAAAACAGTCAATCTGCACGATGTGTAGTAAAAGAGTCTGGACAACCAAAATACAGTGTGTACAGTAAAACAGTGTGAATAATCAAAATACAGTGTGTTCAGTAAAACAGTGTGAATAATCAAAATACAGTGTGTTCAGTAAAACAGTGTGAATAATCAAAATACAGTGTGTACAGTAAAACAGTGTGTATAATCAAAATACAGTGCGTACAGTAAAACAGTGTGTACAACCAAAATACAGTGTGTTCAGTAAAACAGTGTGAATAATCAAAATACAGTGTGTTCAGTAAAACAGTGTGTATAATCAAAATACAGTGTGTTCAGTAAAACAGTGTGTATAATCAAAATACAGTGTGTTCAGTAAAACAGTGTGTATAATCAAAATACAGTGTGTTCAGTAAAACAGTGTGTATAATCAAAATACAGTGTGTTCAGTAAAACAGTGTGTATAATCAAAATACAGTGTGTTCAGTAAAACAGTGTGTATAATCAAAATACAGTGTGTTCAGTAAAACAGTGTGTATAATCAAAATACAGTGTGTTCAGTAAAACAGTGTGTATAATCAAAATACAGTGTGTTCAGTAAAACAGTGTGTATAATCAAAATACAGTGTGTTCAGTAAAACAGTGTGTATAATCAAAATACAGTGTGTTCAGTAAAACAGAGTGAATAATCAAAATACAGTGTGTACAGTAAAACAGTGTGTATAATCAAAATACAGTGTGTTCAGTAAAACAGTGTGTATAATCAAAATACAGTGTGTTCAGTAAAACAGTGTGTATAATCAAAATACAGTGTGTTCAGTAAAACAGTGTGTATAATCAAAATACAGTATGTTCAGTAAAACAGTGTGTATAATCAAAATACAGTGTGTACAGTAAAACAGTGTGTATAATCAAAATACAGTGTGTACAGTAAAACAGTGTGTATAATCAAAATACAGTGTGTTCAGTAAAACAGTGTGAATAATCAAAATACAGTGTGTTCAGTAAAACAGTGTGAATAATCAAAATACAGTGTGTACAGTAAAACAGTGTGTATAATCAAAATACAGTGTGTTCAGTAAAACAGTGTGTATAATCAAAATACAGTGTGTTCAGTAAAACAGTGTGAATAATCAAAATACAGTGTGTACAGTAAAACAGTGTGTATAATCAAAATACAGTGTGTTCAGTAAAACAGTGTGTATAATCAAAATACAGTGTGTTCAGTAAAACAGTGTGAATAATCAAAATACAGTGTGTTCAGTAAAACAGTGTGTATAATCAAAATACAGTGTGTTCAGTAAAACAGTGTGTATAATCAAAATACAGTGTGTTCAGTAAAACAGTGTGTATAATCAAAATACAGTGTGTTCAGTAAAACAGTGTGAATAATCAAAATACAGTGTGTTCAGTAAAACAGTGTGTATAATCAAAATACAGTGTGTTCAGTAAAACAGTGTGAATAATCAAAATACAGTGTGTACAGTAAAACAGTGTGTATAATCAAAATACAGTGTGTTCAGTAAAACAGTGTGTATAATCAAAATACAGTGTGTACAGTAAAACAGTGTGTATAATCAAAATACAGTGTGTACAGTAAAACAGAGTGTATAATCAAAATACAGTGTGTACAGTAAAACAGTGTGTATAATCAAAATACAGTGTGTACAGTAAAAACAGTGTGTATAATCAAAATACAGTGTGTTCAGTAAAACAGTGTGAATAATCAAAATACAGTGTGTTCAGTAAAACAGAGTGTATAATCAAAATACAGTGTGTACAGTAAAACAGTGTGAATAATCAAAATACAGCATGTTCAGTAAAACAGTGTGTATAATCAAAATACAGTGTGTACAGTAAAACAGAGTGAATAATCAAAATACAGTGTGTTCAGTAAAACAGTGTGTATAATCAAAATACAGTGTGTTCAGTAAAACAGTGTGTATAATCAAAATACAGTGTGTTCAGTAAAACTGTGTGTATAATCAAAATACAGTGTGTACAGTACAACTGTGTGAATAATCAAAATACAGTGTGTTCAGTAAAACAGTGTGTATAATCAAAATACAGTGTGTACAGTAAAACAGTGTGAATAATCAAAATACAGCATGTTCAGTAAAACAGTGTGTATAATCAAAATACAGTGTGTACAGTACAACTGTGTGTATAATCAAAATACAGTGTGTACAGTAAAACAGTGTGAATAATCAAAATACAGTGTGTTCAGTAAAACAGTGTGTATAATCAAAATACATGTGTTCAGTAAAACAGTGTGAATAATCAAAATACAGTGTGTACAGTACAACTGTGTGTATAATCAAAATACAGTGTACAGTAAACAGTGTGTATAATCAAAATACAGTGTGTTCAGTAAAACAGTGTGAATAATCAAAATACAGTGTGTTCAGTAAAACTGTGTGTATAATCAAAATACAGTGTGTTCAGTAAAACAGTGTGAATAATCAAAATACAGTGTGTACAGTACAACTGTGTGTACAATCAAAATACAGTGTGTTCAGTAAAACAGTGTGAATAATCAAAATACAGCATGTACAGTAAAACAGTGTGTATAATCAAAATACATGTGTTCAGTAAAACAGTGTGAATAATCAAAATACAGTGTGTACAGTACAACTGTGTGTATAATCAAAATACAGTGTGTTCAGTAAAACAGTGTGTATAATCAAAATACAGTGTGTACAGTAAAACAGTGTGTATAATCAAAATACAGCATGTACAGTAAAACAGTGTGTATAATCAAAATACATGTGTTCAGTAAAACAGTGTGAATAATCAAAATACAGTGTGTACAGTACAACTGTGTGTATAATCAAAATACAGTGTGTTCAGTAAAACAGTGTGTATAATCAAAATACAGTGTGTTCAGTAAAACAGTGTGTATAATCAAAATACAGTGTGTTCAGTAAAAACAGTGTGTATAATCAAAATACAGTGTGTTCAGTAAAACTGTGTGTATAATCAAAATACAGTGTGTTCAGTAAAACAGTGTGAATAATCAAAATACAGTGTGTACAGTACAACTGTGTGTACAATCAAAATACAGTGTGTTCAGTAAAACAGTGTGAATAATCAAAATACAGCATGTACAGTAAAACAGTGTGTATAATCAAAATACAGTGTGTTCAGTAAAACAGTGTGTATAATCAAAATACAGTGTGTTCAGTAAAACAGTGTGAATAATCAAAATACAGCATGTACAGTAAAACAGTGTGTATAATCAAAATACAGTGTGTTCAGTAAAACAGTGTGAATAATCAAAATACAGCATGTACAGTAAAACAGTGTGTATAATCAAAATACAGTGTGTTCAGTAAAACAGTGTGTATAATCAAAATACAGTGTGTTCAGTAAAACAGTGTGTATAATCAAAATACAGTGTGTTCAGTAAAACAGTGTGTATAATCAAAATACAGTGTGTTCAGTAAAACAGTGTGAATAATCAAAATACAGTGTGTACAGTAAAACTGTGTGAATAATCAAAATACAGTGTGTTCAGTAAAACAGTGTGTATAATCAAAACACAGTGTGTTCAGTAAAACAGTGCGAATAATCAAAATACAGTGTGTACAGTAAAACAGTGTGAATAATCAAAATACAGTGTGTTCAGTAAAACAGTGTGTATAATCAAAATACAGTGTGTTCAGTAAAACAGTGTGTATAATCAAAATACAGTGTGTACAGTAAAACTGTGTGTATAATCAAAATACAGTGTGTTCAGTAAAACTGTGTGAATAATCAAAATACAGTGTGTTCAGTAAAACAGTGTGTATAATCAAAATACAGTGTGTTCAGTAAAACAGTGTGAATAATCAAAATACAGTGTGTTCAGTAAAACAGTGTGTATAATCAAAATACAGTGTGTACAGTAAAACAGTGTGTATAATCAAAATACAGTGTGTTCAGTAAAACAGTGTGAATAATCAAAATACAGTGTGTTCAGTAAAACAGTGTGAATAATCAAAATACAGTGTGTTCAGTAAAACAGTGTGTATAATCAAAATACAGTGTGTTCAGTAAAACAGTGTGAATAATCAAAATACAGTGTGTTCAGTAAAACAGTGTGAATAATCAAAATACAGTGTGTTCAGTAAAACAGTGTGAATAATCAAAATACAGTGTGTTCAGTAAAACAGTGTGTATAATCAAAATACAGTGTGTTCCGTAAAACAGTGTGTATAATCAAAATACAGTGTGTACAGTAAAACTGTGTGAATAATCAAAATACAGTGTGTTCAGTAAAACAGTGTGTATAATCAAAATACAGTGTGTTCCGTAAAACAGTGTGTATAATCAAAATACAGTGTGTACAGTAAAACTGTGTGAATAATCAAAATACAGTGTGTACAATAAAACAGTGTGAATAATCAAAATACAGTGTGTTCCGTAAAACAGTGTGTATAATCAAAATACAGTGTGTACAGTAAAACTGTGTGAATAATCAAAATACAGTGTGTACAGTAAAACAGTGTGTATAATCAAAATACAGTGTGTTCCGTAAAACAGTGTGTATAATCAAAATACAGTGTGTACAGTAAAACTGTGTGAATAATCAAAATACAGTGTGTACAGTAAAACAGTGTGTATAATCAAAATACAGTGTGTTCAGTAAAACAGTGTGTATAATCAAAATACAGTGTGTACAATAAAACAGTGTGTATAATCAAAATACAGTGTGTACAGTAAAACAGTGTGAATAATCAAAATACAGTGTGTACAGTAAAACAGTGTGTATAATCAAAATACAGTGTGTACAGTAAAACAGTGTGTATAATCAAAATACAGTGTGGACAGTAAAACAGTGTGAATAATCAAAATACAGTGTGTTCAGTAAAACAGTGTGAATAATCAAAATACAGTGTGTTCCGTAAAACAGTGTGTATAATCAAAATACAGTGTGTACAGTAAAACTGTGTGAATAATCAAAATACAGTGTGTACAGTAAAACAGTGTGTATAATCAAAATACAGTGTGTACAATAAAACAGTGTGTATAATCAAAATACAGTGTGTACAGTAAAACAGTGTGAATAATCAAAATACAGTGTGTACAGTAAAACAGTGTGTATAATCAAAATACAGTGTGTACAGTAAAACAGTGTGTATAATCAAAATACAGTGTGGACAGTAAAACTGTGTGAATAATCAAAATACAGTGTGTACAGTAAAACAGTGTGTATAATCAAAATACAGTGTGTACAATAAAACAGTGTGTATAATCAAAATACAGTGTGTCCAGTAAAACTGTGTGAATAATCAAAATACAGTGTGTACAGTAAAACAGTGTGTATAATCAAAATACAGTGTGTACAATAAAACAGTGTGTATAATCAAAATACAGTGTGTACAATAAAACAGTGTGTATAATCAAAACACAGTGTGTTCAGTAAAACTGTGTGAATAATCAAAATACAGTGTGTACAGAAAACAGTGTGTATAATCAAAATACAGTGTGTATAGTAAAACTGTGTGAATAATCAAAATACAGTGTGTACAGTAAAACAGTGTGTATAATCAAAATACTGTGTGTACAGTACAACTGTGTGAATAATCAAAATACAGTGTGTTCAGTAAAACTGTGTGAATAATCAAAATACAGTGTGTTCAGTAAAACTGTGTGAATAATCAAAATACAGTGTGTACAATAAAACAGTGTGTATAATCAAAATACAGTGTGTACAATAAAACAGTGTGTATAATCAAAATACAGTGTGTACAATAAAACAGTGTGTATAATCAAAATACAGTGTGTACAATAAAACAGTGTGAATAATCAAAATACAGTGTGTTCAGTAAAACAGTGTGTATAATCAAAATACAGTGTGTTCAGTAAAACAGTGTGTATAATCAAAATACAGTGTGTACAGTAAAACAGTGTGAATAATCAAAATACAGTGTGTTCAGTAAAACAGTGTGTATAATCAAAATACAGTGTGTACAGTAAAACAGTGTGTATAATCAAAATACAGTGTGTACAGTACAACTGTGTGAATAATCAAAATACAGTGTGTTCAGTAAAACAGTGTGAATAATCAAAATACAGTGTGTACAGTAAAACAGTGTGTATAATCAAAATACAGTGTGTACAGTACAACTGTGTGAATAATCAAAATACAGTGTGTTCAGTAAAACAGTGTGTATAATCAAAATACAGTGTGTACAGTACAACTGTGTGAATAATCAAAATACAGTGTGTTCAGTAAAACAGTGCGAATAATCAAAATACAGTGTGTACAATAAAACAGTGTGAATAATCAAAATACAGTGTGTTCAGTAAAACAGTGTGAATAATCAAAATACAGTGTGTACAGTAAAACTGTGTGTATAATCAAAATACAGTGTGTACAGTAAAACAGTGCGAATAATCAAAATACAGTGTGTACAATAAAACAGTGTGAATAATCAAAATACAGTGTGTTCAGTAAAACAGTGTGTATAATCAAAATACAGTGTGTACAGTAAAACAGTGTGAATAATCAAAATACAGTGTGTACAGTAAAACAGTGTGTATAATCAAAATACAGTGTGTTCAGTAAAACAGTGTGTATAATCAAAATACAGTGTGTTCAGTAAAACAGTGTGTATAATCAAAATACAGTGTGTACAGTAAAACAGTGTGAATAATCAAAATACAGTGTGTTCAGTAAAACAGTGTGTATAATCAAAATACAGTGTGTTCAGTAAAACTGTGTGTATAATCAAAATACAGTGTGTTCAGTAAAACAGTGTGAATAATCAAAATACAGTGTGTTCAGTAAAACAGTGTGAATAATCAAAATACAGTGTGTACAATAAAACAGTGTGAATAATCAAAATACAGTGTGTTCAGTAAAACTGTGTGTATAATCAAAATACAGTGTGTACAGTAAAACTGTGTGAATAATCAAAATACAGTGTGTTCAGTAAAACTGTGTGTATAATCAAAATACAGTGTGTTCAGTAAAACTGTGTGTATAATCAAAATACAGTGTGTTCAGTAAAACAGTGTGAATAATCAAAATACAGTGTGTTCAGTAAAACAGTGTGTATAATCAAAATACAGTGTGTTCAGTAAAACAGTGTGTATAATCAAAATACAGTGTGTACAGTAAAACTGTGTGAATAATCAAAATACAGTGTGTTCAGTAAAACAGTGTGTATAATCAAAACACAGTGTGTTCAGTAAAACTGTGTGAATAATCAAAATACAGTGTGTTCAGTAAAACAGTGTGTATAATCAAAACACAGTGTGTTCAGTAAAACTGTGTGAATAATCAAAATACAGTGTGTTCAGTAAAACTGTGTGAATAATCAAAATACAGTATGTACAGTAAAACAGTGTGTATAATCAAAATACAGTGTGTTCAGTAAAACTGTGTGTATAATCAAAATACAGTGTGTACAGTAAAACTGTGTGTATAATCAAAATACAGTGTGTTCAGTAAAACTGTGTGAATAATCAAAATACAGTGTGTTCAGTAAAACTGTGTGTATAATCAAAATACAGTGTGTTCAGTAAAACAGTGTGAATAATCAAAATACAGTGTGTACAGTAAAACTGTGTGTATAATCAAAATACAGTGTGTTCAGTAAAACTGTGTGAATAATCAAAATACAGTGTGTACAGTAAAACTGTGTGAATAATCAAAATACAGTGTGTTCAGTAAAACAGTGTGAATAATCAAAATACAGTGTGTTCAGTAAAACAGTGTGTATAATCAAAATACAGTGTGTTCAGTAAAACAGTGTGAATAATCAAAATACAGTGTGTTCAGTAAAACAGTGTGTATAATCAAAATACAGTGTGTTCAGTAAAACAGTGTGTATAATCAAAATACAGTGTGTACAGTACAACTGTGTGAATAATCAAAATACAGTATGTTCAGTAAAACAGTGTGTATAATCAAAATACAGTGTGTTCAGTAAAACAGTGTGTATAATCAAAATACAGTGTGTACAGTAAAACAGTGTGTATAATCAAAATACAGTGTGTTCAGTAAAACAGTGTGAATAATCAAAATACAGTGTGTTCAGTAAAACAGAGTGAATAATCAAAATACAGTGTGTTCAGTAAAACAGTGTGTATAATCAAAATACAGTGTGTTCAGTAAAACAGTGTGAATAATCAAAATACAGTGTGTTCAGTAAAACAGTGTGTATAATCAAAATACAGTGTGTTCAGTAAAACAGTGTGAATAATCAAAATACAGTGTGTTCAGTAAAACAGTGTGTATAATCAAAATACAGTGTGTACAATAAAACAGTGTGTATAATCAAAATACAGTGTGTACAGTAAAACTGTGTGTATAATCAAAATACAGTGTGTTCAGTAAAACTGTGTGAATAATCAAAATACAGCATGTACAGTAAAACAGTGTGTATAATCAAAATACAGTGTGTTCAGTAAAACAGTGTGTATAATCAAAATACAGTGTGTTCCGTAAAACAGTGTGTATAATCAAAATACAGTGTTCAGTAAAACAGTGTGTATAATCAAAATACAGTGTGTACAGTAAAACTGTGTGAATAATCAAAATACAGTGTGTTCAGTAAAACAGTGTGAATAATCAAAATACAGTGTGTTCAGTAAAACAGTGTGAATAATCAAAATACAGTGTGTTCAGTAAAACTGTGTGTATAATCAAAATACAGTGTTCAGTAAAACAGTGTGTATAATCAAAATACAGTGTGTACAGTAAAACTGTGTGAATAATCAAAACACAGTGTGTTCAGTAAAACTGTGTGTATAATCAAAATACAGTGTGTTCAGTAAAACAGTGTGTATAATCAAAATACAGTGTGTTCAGTAAAACAGTGTGAATAATCAAAATACAGCATGTACAGTAAAACTGTGTGAATAATCAAAATACAGTGTGTACAGTAAAACAGTGTGTATAATCAAAATACAGTGTGTTCAGTAAAACAGTGTGAATAATCAAAATACAGTGTGTACAGTAAAACAGTGTGTATAATCAAAATACAGTGTGTTCAGTAAAACAGTGTGTATAATCAAAATACAGTGTGTTCCGTAAAACAGTGTGTATAATCAAAATACAGTGTTCAGTAAAACAGTGTGTATAATCAAAATACAGTGTGTACAGTAAAACTGTGTGAATAATCAAAATACAGTGTGTTCAGTAAAACAGTGTGAATAATCAAAATACAGTGTGTTCAGTAAAACAGTGTGAATAATCAAAATACAGTGTGTTCAGTAAAACTGTGTGTATAATCAAAATACAGTGTTCAGTAAAACAGTGTGTATAATCAAAATACAGTGTGTACAGTAAAACTGTGTGAATAATCAAAACACAGTGTGTTCAGTAAAACTGTGTGTATAATCAAAATACAGTGTGTTCAGTAAAACAGTGTGTATAATCAAAATACAGTGTGTTCAGTAAAACAGTGTGAATAATCAAAATACAGCATGTACAGTAAAACTGTGTGAATAATCAAAATACAGTGTGTACAGTAAAACAGTGTGTATAATCAAAATACAGTGTGTTCAGTAAAACAGTGTGAATAATCAAAATACAGTGTGTACAGTAAAACTGTGTGAATAATCAAAATACAGTGTGTTCAGTAAAACTGTGTGTATAATCAAAATACAGTGTGTTCAGTAAAACAGTGTGAATAATCAAAATACAGTGTACAGTAAACAGTGTGTATAATCAAAATACAGTGTGTTCAGTAAAACAGTGTGTATAATCAAAATACAGTGTGTTCAGTAAAACAGTGTGTATAATCAAAATACAGTGTGTTCAGTAAAACAGTGTGAATAATCAAAATACAGTGTGTTCAGTAAAACAGTGTGTATAATCAAAATACAGTGTGTTCAGTAAAACAGTGTGTATAATCAAAATACAGTGTGTTCAGTAAAACAGTGTGTATAATCAAAATACAGTGTGTTCAGTAAAACAGTGTGTATAATCAAAATACAGTGTGTTCAGTAAAACAGTGTGAATAATCAAAATACAGTGTGTTCAGTAAAACAGTGTGTATAATCAAAATACAGTGTGTTCAGTAAAACAGTGTGTATAATCAAAATACAGTGTGTTCAGTAAAACTGTGTGTATAATCAAAATACAGTGTGTTCAGTAAAACAGTGTGTATAATCAAAATACAGTGTGTACAGTAAAACAGTGTGTATAATCAAAATACAGTGTGTTCAGTAAAACTGTGTGAATAATCAAAATACAGTGTGTTCAGTAAAACAGTGTGTATAATCAAAATACAGTGTGTTCAGTAAAACAGTGTGTATAATCAAAATACAGTGTGTACAGTAAAACTGTGTGAATAATCAAAATACAGTGTGTTCAGTAAAACTGTGTGTACAATCAAAATACAGTGTGTTCAGTAAAACAGTGTGAATAATCAAAATACAGTGTGTACAGTAAAACAGTGTGTATAATCAAAATACAGTGTGTTCAGTAAAACTGTGTGTATAATCAAAATACAGTGTGTTCAGTAAAACAGTGTGAATAATCAAAATACAGTGTGTTCAGTAAAACTGTGTGTATAATCAAAATACAGTGTGTTCAGTAAAACAGTGTGTATAATCAAAATACAGTGTGTTCAGTAAAACTGTGTGTATAATCAAAATACAGTGTGTTCAGTAAAACAGTGTGTATAATCAAAATACAGTGTGCTCAGTAAAACAGTGTGCATAATCAAAATACAGTGTGTTCAGTAAAACAGTGTGTATAATCAAAATACAGTGTGTTCAGTAAAACAGTGTGTATAATCAAAATACAGTGTGTTCAGTAAAACAGTGTGAATAATCAAAATACAGTGTGTTCAGTAAAACAGTGTGAATAATCAAAATACAGTGTGTTCAGTAAAACAGTGTGTATAATCAAAATACAGTGTGTACAGTAAAACTGTGTGAATAATCAAAATACAGTGTGTTCAGTAAAACTGTGTGTACAATCAAAATACAGTGTGTTCAGTAAAACAGTGTGAATAATCAAAATACAGTGTGTACAGTAAAACAGTGTGTATAATCAAAATACAGTGTGTTCAGTAAAACTGTGTGTATAATCAAAATACAGTGTGTTCAGTAAAACAGTGTGAATAATCAAAATACAGTGTGTTCAGTAAAACAGTGTGTATAATCAAAATACAGTGTGTACAGTAAAACAGTGTGTATAATCAAAATACAGTGTGTACAGTAAAACAGTGTGTATAATCAAAATACAGTGTTCAGTAAAACAGTGTGAATAATCAAAATACAGTGTGTACAGTAAAACAGTGTGTATAATCAAAATACAGTGTGTTCAGTAAAACTGTGTGTATAATCAAAATACAGTGTGTTCAGTAAAACAGTGTGAATAATCAAAATACAGTGTGTTCAGTAAAACAGTGTGAATAATCAAAATACAGTGTGTTCAGTAAAACAGTGTGAATAATCAAAATACAGTATGTTCAGTAAAACAGTGTGTACAATCAAAATACAGTGTGTTCAGTAAAACAGTGTGAATAATCAAAATACAGTGTGTACAGTAAAACAGTGTGTATAATCAAAATACAGTGTGTTCAGTAAAACTGTGTGTATAATCAAAATACAGTGTGTTCAGTAAAACAGTGGGAATAATCAAAATACAGTGTGTTCAGTAAAACAGTGTGTATAATCAAAATACAGTGTGTACAGTAAAACAGTGTGTATAATCAAAATACAGTGTGTTCAGTAAAACTGTGTGTATAATCAAAATACAGTGTGTTCAGTAAAACAGTGTGAATAATCAAAATACAGTGTGTTCAGTAAAACAGTGTGTATAATCAAAATACAGTGTGTACAGTAAAACTGTGTGAATAATCAAAATACAGTGTGTTCAGTAAAACAGTGTGTATAATCAAAATACAGTGTGTACAGTAAAACTGTGTGAATAATCAAAATACAGTGTGTTCAGTAAAACAGTGTGTACAACCAAAATACAGTGTGTACAGTAAAACAGTGTGTATAATCAAAATACAGTGTGTACAGTAAAACTGTGTGAATAATCAAAATACAGTGTGTTCAGTAAAACAGTGTGTACAACCAAAATACAGTGTGTACAGTAAAACAGTGTGTATAATCAAAATACAGTGTGTACAGTAAAACTGTGTGAATAATCAAAATACAGTGTGTACAGTAAAACTGTGTGAATAATCAAAATACAGTGTGTACAGTAAAACTGTGTGAATAATCAAAATACAGTGTGTACAGTAAAACAGTGTGAATAATCAAAATACAGTGTGTACAGTAAAACAGTGTGTACAACCAAAATACAGTATGTACAGTAAAACAGTGTGTATAATCAAAATACAGTGTGTACAGTAAAACAGTGTGAATAACAAAATACAATGTGTACAGTAAAATTGTGTGTGTAATCAAAATACAGCATGTACAGTAAAACTGTGTGTATAATCAAAATACAGTGTGTACAGTAAAACTGTGTGTGTAATCAAAATACAGCATGTACAGTAAAACAGTGTGTATAATCAAAATACAGTGTGTACAGTGAAACTGTGAATAATCAAAATACAGTGTGTACAGTAAAACTGTGTGTGTAATCAAAATACAGCACGTACAGTAAAACTGTGTATAATCAAAATACAGTGTGTACAGTAAAACAGTGTGAATAATCAAAATACAGTGTGTACAGTAAAACAGTGTGCATAATCAAAATACAGTGTGTTCAATAAAACAGTGTGAATAATCAAAATACAGTGTGTACAGTAAAACAGTGTGTACAACCAAAATACAGTATGTACGATAAAACCGCGTCGAATCAAAATACAGTAAGTACGATGAAACCGTGTGTCTAATCAAAATACAGTGTGTACAGTAAAACTGTGTGAATAATCAAAATACAGTGTGTACAGAAAACAGTGTGTATAATCAAAATACAGTGTGTATAGTAAAACTGTGAATAATCAAAATACAGTGTGTACAATAAAACAGTGTGTATAATCAAAATACAGTGTGTACAGTAAAACTGTGTGAATAATCAAAATACAGTGTGTGTAGTAAAACAGTGTGAATAATCAAAATACAGTGTGTATAGTAAAACTGTGTGAATAATCAAAATACAGTGTGTACAGTAAAACTGAATAATCAAAATACAGTATGTATGATAAAACCGTGTCTAATCAAAATACAGTGTGTACGATAAAACCGTGTGTCTAATCAAAATACAGTGTGTACAGTAAAACCATGTGTATAATCAAAATACAATATGTACTGTAAAACAGTGTGAATAATCAAAATACAGTGTACAGTAAAACAGTGTGAATAATCAAAATACAGTGTGTACAGTAAAACAGTATATACAATCAAAATACAGTATTAACAGTAGAACGGTATATACAATCAAAATACAGTATATGCAGTAAAACGGTATATACAATCAAAATACAGTATTAACAGTAGAACGGTATATACAATCAAAATACAGTATTAACAGTAGAACGGTATATACAATCAAAATACAGTATATGCAGTAAAACGGTATATTCAATCAAAATACAGTATGAACAGTAAAACAGTATATACAATCAAAATACAGTATTAACAGTAGAACGGTATATACAATCAAAATACAGAATGAACAGTAAAACAGTATATACAATCAAAATACAGTATTAACAGTCGAACGGCATATACAATCAAAATACAGTACATACAGTAAAATAGTATACAATCAAAATACAGTATGGACAGTAAAATAGTATATAAAATCAAAATACAGTATGAATTGTAATACAGTATATACAATCAAAATACAGTATTAACAGTAGAACGGTATATACAATCAAAATACAGTATATGCAGTAAAACAGTATGCACAATCAAAATACAGTATGAACAATAAAACGGTATATACAATCAAAATAAAGTATGAACTGTAAAACTATATACAATCAAAATACAGTATGGACAGTAAAACAGTATACAATCAAAATACAGTATTAACAGTAAAACAGTATATACAATCAAAATACAGTATACAATCAAAATACAGTATATGCAGTAAAACAGTATATACAATCAAAATACAGTGTGTACAGTAAAACAGCATGCACAATCAAAGTACAGTATGAACAGTAAAACACTATACACAATCGAAATACAGTGTTAACAGTAGAACGGTATATACAATCAAAATGCAGTATATACAGTATACAGTAAAATAGTATGCACGCACAATAAACATACAGTATGAACAGTAAAACAGTATATACAATCAAAATACAGTATTAACAGTGAAACAGTATATGCAATCAAAATACAGTATGAACAGTAAAACGGTATATGCAATCAAAATACAGTATGAACAGTAAAACACTATACACAATCAAAATACAGTATTAACAGTGAAACAGTATATGCAATCAAAATACAGTATGAACAGTAAAACGGTATATGCAATCAAAATACAGTATGAACAGTAAAACGGTATATGCAATCAAAATACAGTATGAACAGTAAAACCGTATATGCAATCAAAATACAGTATATACAGTATACAGTAAAATAGTATGCATGCACAATAAACATAGAGTATGTATAGTAAAACAGTATATACAATCAAAATACAGTATGAACAGTAAAACAGTTTTTACAATCAAAATACAGTATGAATAGTAAAACGGTATATACAATCAAAATACAGTATATACAATCAAAATACAATATATACAATAAAAATACAATATATACAGTAAAACAGTCACTACAATCAAAATACAGTATGGACAATCAAAAAACAGACTGTATAGTAAAACAGTATATACAATCAAAATACTGTATGTACAGTAAAACAGTTTTTACAATCAAAATACAGTCTTAACAGTGAAACAATACGCACCATCAAAGTACAGTATATACAGTAAAACAGTATGCACAATCAAAATAGCGTATATACAGTAAAAGGGTATATACAATCAAATTACAGTATGGACAGTAAAACGGTATATACAATCAAAATACAGTATTAAGAGTAAAACGGTACATACAATCAAAATACAGTATATACAATCAAAATACAGTATGCACAATCAAAATATAGTATGAGCAATCAACATAAATTATATACAAGCACAGTAGTGTGTACAGTAAAATACAGTATGTACAGCAAAACACTATGTACAGTGAAAAAATGCAGTATTTACAGTGTGAACACAGTATGTACAGAGCTAATACAGCATGTACGGTGAGAATACACTATGTACAGAAAGAATACAGAATGTACAGAGAGGATACACTATGTACAGTGAGAGTTCAGTATGCAGAGAGAATACAGTATGTACAGAGCGATTACATCATGTACAGTGAGAATACATTATGTGCAGAAAGAATACAAAAGGTCCAGTGTGAATACAGTAAGTGCAGAGTGAATACACTATGTACAGTGAGATTACAGAATGTACAGTGAGAATATGTTATGTACAGTGAGAATATAGAATGTACAGTGAGAATACAGTATGTACAGTGAGAATACACTATGTAACGTGAAAATTCAGTATGCACAGAGAGAATACAGAATGTACAGAGAAAATACAGTATGTACAGTGTGAATACAATATGTACAGAGAGAATACAGCATGTACAGTGTGAATACAGTATGTACAGTGTAAATACAGTATGTGCAGTGAGAATACAGTATGTACAGTGAGAATACAGTATGTACAGACAGAATACAGTATGTACAGACAGAATACAGTATGTACAATGTGAATGCGATATTTACAGTGTGAATACAGGATGTACAGAAGAATACAGAATGTACAGTTGGAATAGCTTCTACAGTGTGAATGCGGTATGCACAGTGTGAATACAGTACGTACAGCGAGAATACACTATGTACAATGAAAATATAGAATGTACAGTGAGAATACAGTATGTACAGTGAGAATACACTATATACAGTGCGAATACAGAATGTACAGTGAGAATATTGTATGTACAGTGAGAATACACTATGTAACGTGAAAATTCAGTATGCACAGAGAGAATACAGAATGTACAGCGAGAATACAGTATGTACAGTGTGAATACAATATGTACAGAGAGAAGACAGTATGTACAGTGTGAATACAATATGTACAGAGAGAAGACAGTATGTGCAATGTGAATACAGTATGTACAGTGCGAATGCAGTATGTACAGTGAGAACACAGTATGTACAGAGAGAATACAGTGTGTACAGTGTGAAAACACCATGTACAGAGAGAATGCAGTATGTGCAGTGAGAACACAGTATGTACAGAGAGAATACAGTATGTACAGAGAGAACACAGTGTGTGCAGTGTGAATACACCATGTACAGAGAGAATGCAGTATGTACAGTGAGAACACAGTATGTACAGAGAGAATACAGTATGTACAGAGAGAACACAGCATGTACAGAGAAAATACAGAATGTACAGTGTGAATATAGTATATACTGTGAGAATACAGTATGTAAAATGTGAATGCGATATTTACAGTGTGAATACAGTATGTACATATAGAATACAGTATGTACAGTGAGAATACACTATGTGCAGATAGAACACAGTATGTACAGTGAGTATACAGAATGTACAGTTTGAATACACTATGTGCAGTGTGAAAACAGGATGTACAGAGAGAGTACAGTATGTACAGTGTGAATACAGTATGTACAGTGTAAATCTAGTTTGTACAGTGAGAATACAGTATGTACAATGTGAATGCGATATTTACAGTGTGAATACAGTATGTACAGAGAGAATACAGTATGTACAGTGAGAATACACTATGTGCAGAGAGAACACAGTATGTACAGTGAGTATACAGAATGTACAGTTTGAATACACAATGTACAGTGTGAAAACAGGGTGTACAGAGAGAGTATAGTATGTACAGTGTGAATACAGTATGTACAGTGTCAATATAGTTTGTAAAGTGAGAATACAGTATGTACAATGTGAATGCGATATTTACAGTGTGAATACAGTATGTACAGAGAGAATGAAGAATGTACAGTGAGAATCGTTTTTACAGTGTGAATGCAGTATGTACAGTGTGAATACAGTATGTACAGAGAGAATACACTATGTACAGTGAGAATACAGAATGTACAGAGACAATACATTATGTACAGCGCGAATACACTATGTACAGAGCGAATACAACATGTACAGTTTGAATACAGTGTGTACAGTGAGAATACAGTATGTACAGTGAGAATACACTGTGTGCCGTGTGAATACACCATGTACAGAGAGAATGCAGTATGCACAATGTGAATACAGTATGTACAGTGAGAATACACTATGTGCAGAAAGAACACAGTATGAACAGTGAGAATACAGAATGTACAGTTTGAATACACTATGTACAGTGTGAAAACAGAGTGTACTGAGAGCGTACACTATGAACAGTGGGAATACTGTATGCACAGTGAGAATACAGTATTTACAGTGATAATGCACTATGTACTGTTTGAATACACTATGTTCAGAGAGAATACAGAATGTACAGTGAGAATACAACATGTACAGTGAGAATACCGTTTTTCCAGTGCGAAAACAGTATGTACAGTGTGAATACAGTATGTACAGTGTGAAAACAGTGTGTTGAGAGAGTACAGTATGTACAGCGTGAATACAGTATGTACAGTGTAAATACAGTATGTACAGTGAGAATACAGTATGTACAGTGAGAATACATTATGGACAATGTGAATGCGATAATTACAGTGTGAACACACTATGTACAGAGAGAATACAATATGTACTGTGGGAATACAGTATGTACAGTGAGAATACAGGCTGTACAGTGTGAATACAGTATGGACAGTGCAAATTCAGTGTGTACAGTGAGAAGACAGTAGGTACAGTGAGAATACAGTATGTACAGTGTAAATATAGTTTGTACAGTGAGAATACAGTATGTACAATGTGAATGCGATATTTACAGTGTGAATACAGTATGTGCAGAGAGAATGCAGAATGTACAGTGAGAATCGTTTTTACAGTGTGAATGCAGTATGTACAGTGTGAATATAGTATGTACAGAGAGAATACACTATGTACAGTAAGAATACAGAATGTACAGAGACAATACATTATGTACAGCGCGAATACACTATGTACAGAGCGAATACAAGATGTACAGTTTGAATACAGCATGCACAGTGAGAATACAGTATGTACAGTGAGAATACAGTGTGTGCAGTGTGAATACACCATGTACAGAGAGAATGCAGTATGTACAGTGAGAACACAGTATGTACAGAGAGAATACAGTATGTACAGAGAGAACACAGAATGTACAGAGAAAATACAGAATGCACAGTGTGAATATAGTATATACTGTGAGAATACAGTATGTAAAATGTGAATGCGATATTTACAGTGTGAATACAGTATGTACATAGAGCGTACAGTATGTACAGTGAGAATACACTATGTGCAGAGAGAACACAGTATGTACAGTGAGTATACAGAATGTACAGTTTGAATACACCATGTACAGTGTGAAAACAGGGTGTACAGCGAGAGTACAGTATGTACAGTGTGAATACAGTATGTACAGTGTAAATCTAGTTTGTACAGTGAGAATACAGTATGTACAATGTGAATGCGATGTTTACAGTGTGAATACAGTATGTACAGAGAGAATACAGTATGTAAAGTGAGAATACACTATGTGCAGAGAGAACACAGTATGTACAGTGAGTATACAGAATGTACAGTTTGAATACACTATGTACAGTGTGAAAACAGGGTGTACAAAGAGAGTACAGTATGTACAGTGTGAATACAGTATGTACAGTGTGAATACAGTATGTACAATGAGAATACAGTGTCTACAGTGAGAATACACCATGTGCAGAGAGAATGCAGTATGTACAGTGTGAATATGCTATGTACAGAGAGAATAAAATATGTAAAGTGAGAATACAGTATATTCAGTGAGAATACAGTATGTACAGAGAGAATACAGTACGTGCAGTGAGAACACGTTATGTACAGCGAGAATACCGTATGTACATTTTAAATACAATGTGTACAGAGAGAAAATGGTATATACAGCGAGAATACAGTATGAACAGTGAGAATACAGTCTGTACAGAGAGAATACAGTATGAAAAATGTGAATACAGTGTGTACAGTGTGAAACCACCATGTACAGAGAGAATACAGTATGTACAATGTGAATACAGTATGTACAGTGAGAATACACTATGTGCAGAAAGAACACAGTATGTACAGTGAGAATACAGAATGTACAGTTTGAATACACTATGTACAGTGTGAAAACTGTGTGTACAGAGAGAGTACAGTATGTACAGAGAGAATACACTATGTACAGTGAGAATACTGTATGTACAGCGAGAATACAGTATGTACAGAGAGAATGCACTATAAACAGTTTGAATACACTATGGACAGTGAGAATACACTATGTTCAGAGAGAATACTGTATGTACAGTGAGAATACAGCATGTACAGTGAGAATACCGTTTTTCCAGTGTGAAAACCGTATGTACAGTGTGAATACATTATGTCCAGTGGAAATACAGTATGTGCAGTGAGAATACAGTGTGTACAGAGATAATACAGTATGTCCAATGTGAATGCGATATTTACAGTGTGAATACAGTATGCACAGAGAGAATACAGAATGTACAGTGAGAATAGTTTTTACAGTGTGAATGCAGTATGCACAGTGTGAATACAGTAGGTACAGAGAGAATACACTATGTACAGTGAGAATACAGAATGTACAGAGAGAATACAGTGTGTACAGTGTGAATGCAGTATGTACAGTGTGAACACAGTATGTAGAGAGCGAATACCGTATGTACAGAGAGAACACAGCATGTACAGAGAGAATACAGTTTGTACAGTGAAAATACAGTATGTACAGTGAGAATACAGTGTGTACAGTGTGAATACGCCATGTACAGAGAGAATGCAGTATGTACAGAGAGAACACAGTAAGTACAGAGAGAATACAGAATGTACAGTTTGAATACACTATGTACAGTGTGAAAACAGTGTGTACAGAGAGAGTACAGTATGTACAGTGTGAGTACAGTATGCACTGTGTAAATACAGTATGTACAGTGAGAATACAGTATGTACAGAGAGAATAACTATGTACAATGCAAATGCGATATTTACAGTGTGAATGCAGTATGTACAGAGAGAATACAGAATGAACAGTGAGAATAGTTTTTACAGTGTGAATGCAGTATGTACAGAGACAATACACTATGTACAGTGAGAATACATTATGTACAGCGAGAATGCACTATGTACAGAGAGATTACAATAGGTACAGTGAGAATACAGTATGTACAGTGAGAATACAGTATGTACAGCGTGAATGCACTATGTACAGAGAGATTACAATATGTACAGTGTGAATACAGTGTGTACAGTGAGAACATAGTATGTACAGAGAGAATACAGTGTGTACAGTGTGAATACACAATGTACAGAGAATACAGTATGTACAATGTGAATGAAATATTTCCAGTGTGAATACAGTATGTACAGTGTGAATACAGAATGTACAGTGAGAATAGTTTTTACAGTGTGAATGCAGTATGTACAGTGTGAATACAGTATGTACAGAGAGAATACACTATGTACAGTGAGAATACCGAATGTACAGAGAGAATACAATATGTACAGTGAGAATACACCATGTACAGAGAGAATACAATATGTAAAGTGAGAATACAGTATATTCAGTGAGAATACAGTATGTACAGAGAAAATACAGTACGTACAGTGAGAACAAGTTATGTACAGTGAGAATACAGTATGTACAGTTTAAATACAATGTGTACAGAGAGAAAATAGTATGTACAGTGAGAATACAGTATGAACAGTGAGAATGCAGTATGTACAGAGAGATACTGTATGTACACGGAGAACACACTATGTACAGTGTGAATACAGTATGTACAATGAGAATACTGTATGCACAGTGAGAAAGCAGTATGTACAGAGAGATACAGTATGTACACGGAGAACACACTGTGTACAGTGTGAATACAGTATGTTCAGAGTTAATAGAGTATGTACAGTGAGAATACAGTATGTACATCGTGAATGCACTATGTACAGAGAGATTACAATATGTACAGTGTGAATACAGTGTGTACAGAGAGAATACACTATGTACAGTGAGAATACCGAATGTACAGAGAGAATACAATATGTACAGTGAGAATACACCATGTACAGAGAGAATACAATATGTAAAGTGAGAATACAGTATATTCAATGAGAATACAGTATGTACAGAGAGAATACAGTATGTGCACGGAGAACACACTATGTACAGTGTGAATACAGTATGTTCAGAGTTAATACAGTATGCACAGTGAGATTACAGTATGTACAGTGAGAATACATTATGTACAGCGTGAATGCACTAGGTACAGAGAGATTACAATATGTACAGTGTGAATACAGTGTGTACAGTGAGAACATAGTATGTACAGAGAGAATACAGCGTGTACAGTGTGAATACACCATGTACAGAGAATACAGTATGTACAATGTGAATGAAATGTTTCCAGTGTGAATACAGTATGTACAGAGAGAATACAGAATGTACAGTGCGAATAGTTTTTACAGTGTGAATGCAGTACGTACAGTGTGAATACAGTATGTACAGTGTGAATGCAGTGTGTACAGTATGAATACAGGGTGTACAGTGAGAATACAGTGTGCACAGTGAGAATACACTATCATAGATTATCATAGAATTTATAGTGCAGAAGGAGGCCATTCGGCCCATCGAGTCTGCACTGGCTCTTGGAAAGAGCACCCTACCCAAGGTCTACACCTCCACCCTTTCCCCATAACCCAGTCACCCCACCCAACACTAAGGGCAATTTTGCACACTAAGGGCAATTTATCATGGCCAATCCACCTAACCTGCACATCTTTGGACTGTGGGAGGAAACCGGAGCACCCGGAGGAAACCCACGCACACACGGGGAGGATGTGCAGACTCCGCACAGACAGTGACCCAGCGGGGAATCGAACCTGGGACCCTGGAGCTGTGAAGCAATTGTGCTATCCACGATGCTACCGTGCTGCCCTGCCCTATGTTCAGAGAGAATACAGTATGTACAGTGAGAATACAGAATGTAGAGTGAGAATACAGTGTTTCCAGTGACTACACTATGTACAGTGTGAATACACTATGTGAAGAGAGACTACAGTGAGTACAGTGTGAATACAGTATGTAATGTGTGAATACAGTATGTACAGTGAGAATACAGTATGTACAGTGTGAATGCAGTATGTACAGTGTGAATGCAGTATGTACAGTGTGAATACAGTGTGTGCAGTGAGAATACACTATGTTCAGAGAGAATACAGTATGTACAGTGAGAATATAGTATGTACAGTGAGAGTTCAGTGTTTCCAGTCAATACAGTATGTACAGTGTGAATACACAATGTGAAGAGAGAATACAGTGTGTGCAGTGTAAATACAGTATGTACAGTATGAATGTGTATGTACAGTGTGAATACAGTATGTACAGTGAGAATACAGTATTACAGTGAGAATACAGTGTGCACAGTGTGATTACACGATTTACAGTGAGAATACACTATGTTCAGAGAGAATACAATATGTACAGTGTGAATACAGTGTGTACAGTGAGAATACACTATGTTCAGAGAGAATACAGTGTGTACAGTGAGAATACACTATGTTCAGAGAGAATACAGTATGTACAGTGTGAATGCAGTATGTACAGTGAGAATTCAGTATGTGCAGTGTGAATGCAGTATGTACAGTGTGAATACAGTGTGTGCAGTGAGAATACACTATGTTCAGAGAGAATACAGTATGTACAGTGAGAATACAGTATCTACAGTGAGAATACAGTGTTTCCAGTGAATACAGTATGTACAGTATGAATACACGATGTGAATAGAGAATACAGTGTGTACAGTGTGAATACAGTATGTGCAGTGTGAATACAGTATGTAGTGAGAATACAGTATGTACAGCGGGAATACAGTATGTACAATGTGAATACACTATGTACAGTGAGAATACAGTGTGTACAGTGTGAATACACCATGTACAGAGAGTATACAGTATGCACAGTGATAATGCAGTATGTACAATGAATGCATTATGTACAGATAGAATACACTATTTACAGTGACAATACAGTATGTACAGGGAGAAAACAGTATGTACACAGAGAATACAGTATGTACAGTGTGAATATAGTATGTACAGTGAGAATACACTACAGAGAGTATACAGTATGTACAGTGAGAATACACCATGTACAGAGAGAATACAGTATGTACAGAGAGAATACAGTATGTACATTGTGAATACAGTATGTACATTGAGAATGCAGTATGTACAGAGAGAATACAGTATGTACAGAGAGTAAACAGTATGTACACAGAGAATACACTATGCACAGTGTGAATACAGTATGTACAGTGAGAATACACTACAGAGAGAATACCGTATGTACAGTATGAATACACCATGTACAGAGAGAATACTGTATGCACAGGGTTAACTCAGTATGTACAGAGAGAACACAGTGTGTACAGTGTGAATAGAGTATGTACAGTGAGAATACAGTATGTACAGTGTGAATGCTATATGTACAGTGAGAACACAGTATGTACAGAGAGAATACACTATGTACAGTGCGAATGCAGTATGTACAGTGAGAATACAGTATGTTCAGTGAGAATACAGTATGTCCAGAGAGAATACAGTATGTACAATGAGAATACAGTAGGTACAGTGAGAATACAGTATGTACAGCGAGATACAGTTTGTACACAGAGAATACACTATGTACAATGTGAATACAGTATGTTCGGAGAGTACAGTATGTACAGTGAGTATACAGTATGTACAGAGAGAATACACTATGTATAGTGAGAAGACTGTATGTACAGTGAGAATACAGTATGTACAGAGAGAATGCACCATGTACAGTTTAAATACACTGTGTAGAGTGGGAATACACTATGTTTTGAGAGAATACAGTATGTACAGTGAGAATACAGCATGTACAGTGAGAATACCGTTTTTCCAGTGTGAAAACGGTATGTACAGTGAGAATACACTATGTGAAGAGAGAATACAGTGTGTACAATGTGAATACTGTATGTACAGTGTGAGTACAGTATGTACACTGAGAATACAGTATGCACAGAGAGAATGCAGTATGTACAGAGAGAATACAGTGTGTACAATGTGAATACAGTATGTACAGTGTGAAACCACCATGTACAGAGAGAATACAGTATGTACAGTGAGAATACAATATGTGCAGAAAGAACACCGTATGTACAGTATGTACAATATGAATACAGTGTGTACACTATGTACAGAGAGAATACAATATGTACAGTGTGAATGCAGTATGTTCAGTGAGAACACAGTATGTACAGAGAGAATACAGTATGTACAGAGAGAACACAGCAAGTACAGAGAAAATACAGTATGTACAGTGTGAATACAGTATGTACAGTGAGAATACAGTGTGAATACGCCATGTACAGAGAGAATACAGTATGTACAGAGAGAACACAGTATGTGCAGTGTGAATGCAGTATGTACAGAGAGAACGCAGTATGTACAGTGAGAACACAGTATGTACAGTGAGAACACGGTATGTACAGTGAGAATACAGTATGCACAGTGTGAATGCTGTATGTACAGTGAGAATACAGTGTGTACAGTGTGAATACACCATGTACAGAGAGAATACAGTATATACAGTGTGAATGTAGTATGTACAGAGAGAATACGGTATGTACAGTGAGAATACAGTCTGTACAGTGTGAATACACCATGTACAGAGCGAATACAGTATGTATAGTGTGAATACACCATGTACAGTGAGAATACAGTCTGTACAGTGTGAATACAGTATGTACAGTGAGAACACAGTATGTACAGAGAGACTACAGTATGTACAGTGAGAATACAGTCTGTACAGTGTGAATGCAGTATGTACAGTGATAATACAGTCTGTACAGTGTGAATGCAGTATGTACAGTGAGAACACAGTATGTACAGAGAGACTACAGTATGTACAGGGAGAATTCAGTATGTACAGAGAGAATGCAGTATGTACAGAGAGCATACAGTCTGTGCAGTGTGATTACACCAGGTACAGAGAGAATACAGTACATACAATGTGAATACAGTATGTACAGCGAGAGTACAGTATGTACAGTGTGTATATAATTTGTGCAGTGTTTACACACTATGTGCAGTGAGAATACATTCTGAATTATCCCACCGTACCTGAACAGGCGCTGGAATGTGGCAAACTAGGGTCTTTTCACGGTCTATGGGTCAGAAAATCTAGGATCCAGTTGCAGAGTGAGGAGCCCAGTCCTAGGTTTTGTAGCTTTGATATGATCTTGGCTGGGATTATGGTGCTGAAAGCTGAGCTGTAGTCAATAAATAGGAGTCTGATGTAGGAGTCTTTGTTGTTGAGATGCTCCAGGGATGAGTGTAAGGCCAGGGAAATGGTGTCTGATGTGGACTGGTTGTGACGGTATGCGAATTGCAGTGGATCAAGGCATTCTGGGAGTATGGAGGTGATGCGCTTCATGACCAACCTCTCGAAGCACTTCATTACGATCGATGTCAAGGCCTCCGGACGGTAGCCATTGAGCACGTTGCCTGGTTCTTCTTTGGTACCGGTATGATGGTGGTCTTCTTGAAGCAGGTGGGGACCTCGGAGTGGAGTAGGGACAGGTTAAAGATGTCCGCGAATACCTCTGCCAGCTGGTCCGCGCAGGCTCTGAGTGCACGACCAGGGATCCCGTCCGGGCCCGTCGCCTTCCGAGGGTTCACTTTCAGGAAGGCCGATCTGACTTCGGAAACTGTGACGGTGGGCATGGTTGTGTCCGAGTCTGCTGGGGCACTCGACCGCGGTTTGATGGTTTTCTGCTCGAAATGACCATAGAATGTATTGAGTTCATCGGGGAAGGGTGCGCTGCTGCTGGAGATACTGCTCGGCTTCGCTTTGGAGCCCCTTATGTTGTTTAAGGCTTGCCACAACCGACGAGAGTCCGTGATGTTAGTCTGCGACTCTAGCTTCTGACGGCCATTTTCATGGACACGAGCTTTTTATTTCCAGGTTATTTTTTAACTGAATTGAAATTCCAGATCAGACCTGGAACGTCAAAGAGCTAAAATCATATCAAAGTTTGAGGTGATGCATTTCGCCAGGGGGGATAGGGGGAGGCAATACAGATTTTTAAATTATTTGATGGGATGTGGGCGTTGCTTGTTGCTCATCCCTATGTGGATGAGCAGAGCGATCTCGGTGTCCATGTACATAGATCCCTGAAAGTTGCCACCCAGGTAGAGAGGGTTGTTAAGAAGGCGTACGGTGTGTTAGCTTTTATTGGTCGAGGGATTGAGTTTAGGAGCCGTTGAGGTCATGTTGCAGCTGTACAAAACTCTGGTGCGGCCGCATTTGGAGTATTGCGTGCAATTCTGGTCGCCGCATTATAGGAAGGATGTGGAAGCATTGGAAAGGGTGCAGAGGAGATTTACCAGAATGTTGCCTGGTATGGAGGGAAGATCTTATGAGGGAAGGCTGAGGGACTTGAGGCTGTTTTTCGTTAGAGAGAAGAAGGTTAAGAGGTGACTTAATTGAGGCATACAAGATGATCAGAGGATTGGATAGGGTGGACAGTGAGAGCCTTTTTCCTCGGATGGTGATGTCCAGCATGAGGGCACATAGCTTTAAATTGAGGGGAGATGGATATAAGACAGATGTCAGAGGTAGGTTCTTTACTCAGAGAGTAGTAAGGGCGTGGAATGCCCTGCCTGCAACAGTAGTGGACTCGCCAACACTAAGGGCATTCAAATGGTCATTGGATAGACATATGGACGATAAGGGAATAGTGTAGATGGGCTTTAGAGTGGTTTCACAGGTCGGCGTAACATCGAGGGCCGAAGGGCCTGTACTGCGCTGTAATGTTCTGTGTTCTAATTGCTCTTGAACTGAGTGACTTGAAGACAAAAAACTGATTTCAAAAGGGAACGGAATGGGCCCTCCAGGGAAATAAACTTGCAGGGTTACGGGGTGCAGCGAGGGGGCTGGCACTGACTGAATTGCCCCACAGATGGGCCAGCAAGGACTTGGTGGGCTGAATGGCCTATTTCTGTATTGTAAATGACTGTACGGTTATGACTCTTGCTGGACGGGCCGGTTTACAAACCCGGTCCACCACTGTGCCTGAATTTAAATGAAACCCGGCTAAACTTCAAGAGAGCTGGGAAAGAGAGAGACGGCAAAGAGAGTCGGGGTGAGCAGAAATATAAATCACCATCCTTGAAGCAATGAATTCAGCTTTCCTGACATTCTTCGAAACCCCTACAGCCTTTTTCTCACGAGCTGTTTGAGATACGGTTGGGAAACAATTGTATGGAGAATTCCGAAGAAAATGCGATGTGAACATTCCGGATGCAGCCATAACTCATTGAGCAATGTGGACGTCATTGTGTTATTGAAATGTCATTTAAAAATATTCAAAGGAAATGTATCATGGTTCCATTTCCACTGTGTGGGGAGGGGGCCGCAGACAGTCCCTCTGTTCAGCCAGTGTCCAGGCAGGAAATGCTGCTTGTTCTTGTGGCCTTAATAATGTCGAACTGCCAGGCTGAGGGCGGGGTTACTCCCCCTCCTCCCTCACTCCCTCTTGCGTGTTGGGTGTTCCGATGCACAAATGATCCAACACGGCTGTAGATGGTACAACTCTGTTTTATTGTCTAATCAGCGGTAACAACTAACTTCTGGCTGTGGTTCGTGCTTCACCAGCTAACCTGTGGACCCAGCCCTAGCACTATCTTAGTGAGGCACTCAGCACATGGTCTATGTCTGAGTGGCGGGCTGTGAGCTCTGTGCTCTGAGCTATCTCCTGGTAGAATGAGCGGGAACTGTGGTGTTCCCTGTTTTATAGTGCGTGTGCTCTCGCTGGTGATTGGCTGCGATGTTATGTGTGTGTTGGTTGGTCCAACTACCTGTCCATCAGTGTGTGTGTGATTGCACCATGATATGTTAATGTGGATATCATTACATCCCCCCCTTTCACAAGGATATGTGCCTACATGCTAATAAATAGAAATGTGTAGTGAGTGCATCTGAGTATGTGTATGCAATATTTACAACATGTAAATGAGGCTAAACTAAATACAGAGGAAGGTGTCAGGTGCAACAGAGCAACAAGGTTGTACCAATAACAGAACAAATGCAATCAGCAAACAACCATGAGGCCATGTTGCAGCTGTACAAAACTCTGGTGCGGCCGCATTTGGAGTATTGCTTGCAATTCTGGTCGCCGCATTATAGGAAGGATGTGGAAGCACTGGAAAGGGTGCAGAGGAGATTTACCAGAATGGTGCCTGGTATGGAGGGGAGACCTTATGAGGAAAGGCTGAGGGACTTGAGGCTGTTTTTCGTTAGAGAGAAGAAGGTTAAGAGGTGACTTAATTGAGGCATACAAGATGATCAGAGGATTAGATAGGGTGGACAGTGAGAGCCTTTTTCCTCGGATGGTGATGTCCAGCACGAGGGGACATAGCTTTAAATTGAGGGGAGATAGATATAAGACAGACGTCAGAGGTAGGTTCTTTACTCAGAGAGTAGTAAGGGCGTGGAATGCCCTGCCTGCAACAGTAGTGGACTCGCCAACACTAAGGGCATTCAAATGGTCATTGGATAGACATCTGGGCGATAAGGGAATAGTGTCGATGGGCTTTAGAGTGGTTTCACAGGTCGGCGCAACATCGCGGGTTGAAGGGCCTGTACTGCGCTGTAATGTTCTATAACGCTATAACTTCTGGAACAATGAACGACATGAAAAAAAACTCGTTAACAGTACTGTGAAACAATTCAGTGAGTCCAATGTGCAAACAGGCTCAGAAGTCAAGTCTCTCAGGTGGGCGACGAATTCGGGTTGACCGCCTCAAGGGTGGGTCAGGATCCACCGGCTGGGGAATGGGCCTGGCCACGGGCAAGAGAGGAAGAAGCAGAGTGGCAGGAAGCTCCACGAAGTCGACATCAGGGACAACAGGAGGGCGTGGCACCCGTGCATGATCTCGTAGCGAGCGCAGAACCAGGCGAAGGGCCCGCCGATTACGGCGGCGAATGGAGCCATCAGGCATACGAACCA
The DNA here is from genome assembly GCF_047496885.1 of Scyliorhinus torazame. Lineage (NCBI taxonomy): Eukaryota > Metazoa > Chordata > Chondrichthyes > Carcharhiniformes > Scyliorhinidae > Scyliorhinus > Scyliorhinus torazame. The sequence continues at coordinate 393,650,144 of NC_092708.1, read as the reverse complement.
GGAATGAGCGGGGAGCCACATGGCGGAGAACCTCGGCGGTTGCCGACCAGCCGCCCTCCGGTAGGGGTATGCGGACGTTGTCTCCAGGCGCCAAGGCAGGAAGATCAGTTGCCCGAGCGTCATGTGCCACCTTCTGCTGAGCACGCTGCTGTTGCATCCTTTGCAGTACTGGAGCATGGTCGGGTTTAGGAACATGAATGGACGGCACAGTGATCCTGAGGGTGCGACCCATCAACAGCTGGGCTGGCCAGAGGCCCGTGGACAGTGGGGCCGAGCGATAGGCCAGCAGGGCTAAACAGAAGTCAGATCCGGCATCAGCAGCCTTGCAGAGGAGCCGCTTCACAATGTGGATGCCCTTTTCCACCTTGCCATTCGACTGGGGATGCAGAGGGCTGGACATCACGTGTGTGAAGTTGTATGAAGTGGCAAAGGAAGACCATTCTTAGCTCGCAAAGCAAGGCCCATTGTCAGACATGACGGTAAGTGGAATTTCATGGTGAGCTAAGGTTTCTTTGCATGCCCGGATGACAGCTGATGATGTCGTGTCGTGCAGGCGTATGACCTCCGGATAGTTTGAGAAGTAGTCAATCAGAATGATGTAGTCCCTGCCGAGCGCATGAAAGAGGTCCCCGCCCACCTTCGCCCAGGGGGACGTGACCAACTCATGGGGCTGAAGTGTCTCAGGGGGTTGCACCGGCTGAAATCTTTGGCAGGTGGGGCAGTTGAGCACCATGTTGGCGATGTCGTCGCTGATGCCCGGCCAGTACACAGCCTCTCGGGCCCTCAGTCTGCACTTTTCAACCCCGAGATGGCCTTCGTGCAGTTGTTCGAGGACAAGCCGGTGCATGCTGTGTGGGATCACGATCCGGTCCAACTTAAGGAGGACACCATCAATGACAGCCAAGTCGTCCTGGACGTTGTAAAATTGTGGGCACTGCTCCTTGAACCACCCTTCCGTCATGTGGCGCATCACACGTGTAGAAGGGGGTCAGCCGCAGTCTCACGCGAATGTGGGCCAGACTTGCATCAGTAGCCGGCAGATTGGCCGATGTGAAGGCTACTTGTGCGTCGACCTGACAAATGAACCCCTCCGAGTCGGGCGGTGTGTTGACCGCCCTGGACAGGGCATCCGCGATGATGAGATCCTTCCCCGGGGTGTAGACCAGTTGGAAGTCGTACCTCCGGAGCTTGAGCAGAATGCGCTGGAGGCGAGAGATCATGTCGTTGAGGTCCTTCTGAATGATGCCGACCAGGGGGCGATGGTCGGTCTCCACAGTGAACTGCGGAAGACCATATACATAGTCGTGGAACTTGTCGATGCCAGTCAACAGGCCTAGGCACTCCTTCTCAATCTGCGCATAGCGCTGTTCTGTGGGGGTCATGGCCGCGAGGCATAGGCGACCGGGGCCCATGATGCAGTGTTGTCCCGCTGCAGGAGTACCGCCCCAATGCCGGACTGGCTGGCATCAGTTGAGATCTTTGTTTTCCGTGTGGTATTGAAAACGCCAGTACCGGGGCGGTGGTGAGCTTGACCTTGAGCTCCTCCCATTCACTCTGGAGTTCGGGCAGCCACTGGAATTCCGTTGTCTATTTGACCAGGTGGCGAAGAGCAGTCGTGTGCGAGGCAAGGTTAGGAATGAACTTCCCCAGGAAGTTGACCATCCCGAGGAAGCGTAGCACTGCCTTCTTGTCTGACGGCTGCTGACTGGCTGCGATGGCTGCCACTTTGTCGGCATCCGGCCGCACCCCAGACTGGGAGATGTGGTCCCCAAAAAACTTTAGCTCAGTCTGGCCAAAAGAGCACTTGGCTGGGTTAAGGCGCAGGCCCTGATCCCGTATCCGTGCAAAGACACGCTGGAGACGACTGATGTGCTCCTGTGGTGTGGTGGACCAGATGACAACGTCGTCTACGTAGACGCGCACCCCTTCGATGCCCTCCATCATCTGTTCCATGATGCGATGGAACACCTCGGAGGCCAAAATGATGCCGAATGGCATCCTATTGTAGCAGTATCTCCCAAATGGAGTGTTGAAAGTGCACAGCTTCCTGCTGGACTGATCCAATTGAATCTGCCAAAAGCCCTTTGAGGCATTACCACTCGTGATTTCTTCTCGTTTGGGTATGGGGTAGTGTTCCCTCATCATGTTGTTATTCAAATCTTTTGGGTCGATACAGATCCGGAGCTCGCCGGAAGGCTTCTTGACGCACACCATGGAGCTGACCCATGGCGTTGGCTCCGTGACCCAGGAAAGCACTCCTTGGTCCTGTAGGTCCTGCAGCTGCTGCTTGAGGTGGTCCTTGAGTGGTACTGGGACTCTACGAGGTGCGTGAATGACCGGGGTGGCGTCCGGTTTGAGTCGTATTCTGTAAGTGTAGGGCAGTGTGCCCATGCCCTCGAAAACCTCCTGGTTGTGGGCGAGGAGTGAGTGGAGCTGTGCCCTAAAGTCTGCATCCGGGAAATCGGACGTGCCTTCTGGAGACAGAGCGTGGACCCGCTGAACGAGGTGGAGGATCTTGCACGCCTGTGCGCCTAACAGGGAGTCCTTCGAGGATCCAACTATTTCAAATGATAATGTGGCTTTGTGTGAGTTGTGTGTAACATCGAGCTAGCAGGACCCCGTGGCCCGGATGATGGTTCCGTTGTAGTCAACCAGCTGACAGTGGGATGGCTGAATCGGTGGTTTAACCTTCAAGGTGTGGAAGGCTGACCATGCGAGGAGATTGGCGGAGGCACCAGTGTCCAGGTGAAATGTGATCTGGGATCGGTTGACCGTTAGGGTGGCACACCACTCATCGCCCGGATCAATGCTGTGCATGGCAGCGGCTGGTGGTTCCGACTTGGAGACATCCAGTTCTTGTGAATTACCGCAACGCGGAAGGGCTCCCTGTCTTCGGTATCGCTGGTCTGCATGTTGTCAGGATATGACTCAGTGTAGGGGGACTGAATCGCCCGCACGTCCCTGCGAGGCTGGCGGAATTGTTGGGAGTTGGCAGGTTGAGCTGCTCGACAGCGGGCAGCGTAGTGGCCCATCCTGCCACAGTGGAGGCATTGTCGCGCTTTGGCCGGACATTGCCGCTTTAAGTGGGCGGAGTCACAGTTGCCGCACCTCGTGACATCATGGTGTTCGCTGCGTTTGTTGTGTCACCACGCATGCGCGGTGCGGTCCTGCGTAGATGGCGCCTGCGCATCCCGTCCCTCTGCGTCGACGCCCCCTCTTTTGGCGCGTACAAGTGCGGAAGGCCTCGGAAAGCGCGCGAAATGGCCGCCCTCGCCCGGGCCGCGGGCCGGGAGGAACTCGATCGGCTGGACCCGCTCCGCCTCGTGGGACCCCTGCCGTGCCGTTTCGGCCGCCTGGATTTGGGAGTACCGGCTGGTCGCGTTTTCGTGGAGGACGCAGGTCTCAATGGCAGTCGCTAGGGTGAGGCGCTTTATTTTAAGGGGCTGCTGGCGTAGGGTGTCCGAGATGACCCCAAAAACTATCTGATCCTGAATCATGGAGTCGGAGGTGGCCTCATAGCCGCAGGACTGCGCGAGGATACGGAGGTGTGTCAAATAAGATTGAAAAGGCTCATCCTCACCCTGCAGGCGCTGCTGGAAGAGGTACCTCTCGAAGCTCTCATTCACTTCCACGCTGAAGTGTTCATCGAACCTCAGAAGCACCGTCTTGTACTTTGTCTTGTCCTCGCCTTCCGCGAATGCCAGGGAGTTGTAGATGTGGATGGCGTGTTGCTCCGCCGTGGAGAGGAGGAGGGCGATCTTCCTGGTGTCCGATGCATTCTCCCTGTCTGTGGCCTCGAGGAAGAGCTGGAAGCGCTGTTTAAACAGCTTCCAGTTTACGCCGAGATTACCAGCGATTCGGAGCGGCTGCGGCGGGCTGATGGTGTCCATGGAGCAGGATGGCGGATCTCTGAAAGGGTGCAGGTAGGTCTCACAGTCGCTTGTTTGCGTCCACTACTGGTATCATGGCGTGCTTTATAACCAATATTAAGCCTTTTTTCGGGAAGGTCTGTCCACGTACAGAGCCACTCACAGCGATGTCTCTCATCGCTCAGGGCCGCACCCTCACGTCTGTGTCTGAAAGTTGTGTTCACGTCTATCCACGTGAGGTTGTGGGCCGGAATTCTCCATTTGATCCAATGGTCACGCTGTCCTGAAACTCAGCTGGTCGCGGCGCAATGTGGCCGCTCACGGGATCCACCCAGCTCGCAACGCCTCGCGAGATCCAACGCGCCCTCGTAAGACGTTGCGATGTAAACCCCGCCTATTGTGGGCGGGATGGGATCACTTTTAGGAAAATTTGCATATTGAAGGAGACAGCTCGCACTGCAATGTGCAGATTCCCGAGGGAACCGAGGCGTGGGATCTACCTCCTTCGCCTTGGAGACTTCGGGCGAGTGCCGTTCCGTGCTGGTCTCCACAAACGGGGAACAGACAGAACAGCTCTCATGGGGGTCTCCCAGGGGATTGAGGCCCCCCCTCCTGTATGCCCTGTGGGCAAGGTGGTGTGCTGGCACTGCTAAGGTGATCAGCTGCCGTTGTCTGCGCATGTGCGATTGGGCTGGGGGGTGCCCTGCGTGGGTGTTGGGGGGGGGGGTGCGGGTACTCTCCCATAGTGCACTGGAGTGGTCGAGGCTCGCTTTGGGGCCCTTGGGGTGTGAAGCGCGCCAGTGTACAAAACAGGGGCATTCCTCACTGAGGCCCCTTACACAACGCGAGTCGCGGTTTATCGCCCAGTGTTCCTTGACGCTGCGAGCTCTGGGAAACGCCCGGCTGAACGCGCTCGCTATGGGACTTTATTCCCAATTCGTTGAATCGCGCCCTCAGTGTTGGCACCGGTTGGAACAGCGTGTGATTCGTACTTCCATTGAGGGAACTATTTGGCAAGCGAGTCAGGACATGTAATGGGCCATCGCGAATCCGAGCCATTCCCAGCCCAGCGGCCATTCTAACCACTGGGGCCCGGGTTAGCACGAAGAGCCTGGCAGCTGGAGCTGTTTTTAAGCGCTCCGCTTACCGCACACTCACTGCAGCCACCAGGATGGTTCAGAGAAGACCTTCCCCCCCCCCCCCCCCCCCCCCCCCCCCCCTCGGGGCGGGGGGTCCGAGGTGGACCCACAGCTCCATGCCAGTGAGGAGAGGAGGGACACATCCCCCAGATTGGTCCACAGACTCAAGCCTGCCTTCTGAACACTGCCTGGGAGGTGGTGACAGCGGCAGGAGGGGACAGCTGGTGATCCGGAGGGGTGGGGGGGGTCACTGGTGAGCCCTCTGCTCAGAGAGGGGCAGAGAACCAGGAGAGGTTCGGTAGGCCACAGTCCAGCTGTCCTCTGGTTGGGTTGACCTCTGCTGATCGCCTGCTTCCTCTGCACTGGGGCAGCGCTTCTGGGGAGTGCCAACATCTGGTGGGCCCCTGATTGAGTTTGACCCTTGATGACACAGCTGGGGTAGGAGGGTGTCCAGAGGGACGGCCTGGGTGGGCTCCCAGATGACCAGAGGCTCTCTGAGCATTTAAAGCACACAGACAGCACTCAGCAGTGTGGGCAGCCCGGAGCCTGTAAGAAGCACGAGGGGGGGGGGGGGCAAGCAGCAGCAATGGCGGTCTGAGCCAGGCCACGCCGATCCCGAGGGGGGGGGGGGGTGCCGAGTCCACAGACTTGGCATACGCTGCTCCCGTTGCTGCCCCCTGCCCAGGTTTTGCATGGACTTGCTGGCACAGGGTACAAACTTCGAAACTGCCGGCGGCGTTGGAACCAGCGCTGGGCACAGAACGGACTTTTTTCCATTTTCCCGCGATCCTCCGCCGCACCGTGCTTCCGGCTTCCAGTCGCGTAGCGGAGAGTCCAGCTCCGAATCCCAGCTGGCACAGCAGCGCCGCGCCCCTGGAGTACTGCAATGTGGGGGGGCGCCGAGGGACTGCCTATGTTCCCAGACGGACATCCGAGATCTCCCAGCTCCTGCTTCAACGCTGGGATGGGGCAGTCCATTCCTGGTGTCCATTTCTCCTTCGGCCTGCAGTGTAGAGGCTGATTATCTGGTCATGGGGCGTCTTGGGGGACCTTGCTGTTGCCACTTGCTGCATTGTAACTGTGACTGCATTTCAAAAGTCCTTCATTGGCCGTAAAGCCCTTTGGGGGGTGGAGGGGGGCGGAGTGGTCCTGAACTCTTCCTGCCAGAATCTACCTTCAATAGCCCCTTAACCAATGTCCTCCCATCTCTACAGCCTCTCTGAAGAAGTTCTTTATCGATGCCGGATAGATGTCGAGTGTCCATTACTCTGTTGAAGGAGTCATTTTTTTTCTTGCTGTCACATCCTGGTCGGAATACAATGGTGCTTGTCATGCCGGGAAGACGGGATCAGCTGTGGAATGTAACTGTCCGGAAAAGTGGAAATGTAATTAGACCCAATCTGCTGACTCCTGAGCCCTGGGTCAGAGCAGCTGTGTGAGGAGTCCCTGTGTGTACGACAGGGCCAGTGAGGGGTGGGCGGAGGGAGGGACAGAGGGAGGCCCGGAGGGAGAGGGTGTAAGGGAGGGTCGCACACACGGGAAGGCTGAGGTTTGGGGGGATGGTCCTGGAGCATCAACAGCTCCAGGCACTGGGAACACAGTCAGGTGTAAAAATGAAAACACACGGAAAATAACATGAATGTGCTGATAATTAAATTCATCTTTGCATTTTCTTGTTGCCGGTTTCTGCTTGGTCTGGTGTAGGCTCTGTCATGATCTGAAAACATGCAACCAATGAACACTCAGAATAGGACACAACCAATGGGCAGTCAGGACACTCAGAGGTGGCTTCACCACAAGGGGGCATGACATAAACACTATAAAAGGGATGAGGCACTCACACCCTGCCTCTTTCCACAGACAGACATCTAGAGAGTTAGACAGGGTCGATCAGCAGCATCACACCCCAGCACGTGGCTTAGAGCAAGCTGCTACAGTTAGACTGAGTTACAACAGTTAGATTAGCAGAGAGTCGAACTCATTTGAGAACTGTGTTAATAGTTCAATTAACACTTGAACTCATTTCAGAGGCTGGAGCATCCTTTAGTTAAGACTGCGTCAAGTAGCAGCCCGTGTTATCCGAAGCAGCAGAACACACAGGCTCGTGTTGGACTTTGTGAGAGGCGGCTTGTTCCTTTATACAAAGCAACTAATTCAGAATAAGAGAATTCCCTTCTGTTGCTGAATTCCCCAGGCAGCGTGGCACAGTGCGTATCACTGCTGTCTCACAGTGCCAGGGCCCCGGGTTAGCACTGCTGTCACACAGCGCCAGGGACCCGAGTAAACACTGCTGTCTCACGGTGCCAGGGCCCCGGGTAAACACAGCTGTCTCACAGTGCCAGGGACCCGAGTAAACACTGCTGTCTCACAGTGCCAGGGCCCCGGGTTAACACAGCTGTCTCACAGTGCCAGGGACCCGAGTAAACACTGCTGTCTCACAGTGCCAGGGACCTGGGTTAACAATGCTGTCTCACAGTGCCAGGGACCCGGGTTAACACTGCTGTCTCACAGTGCCAGGGACCCGGGTTAACACTGCTGTCTCACAGAGCCAGGGACCCGGGTTAACACAGCTGTCTCACAGTGCCAGGGACCCGAGTAAACACTGCTGTCTCACAGTGCCAGGGACCCAGGTTAGCACTGCTGTCTCACAGTGCCAGGGACCCGGGTTAGCACTGCTGTCTCACAGTGCCAGGGACCCGGGTTAGCACTGCTGTCTCACAGTGCCAGGGAGCCGGGTTAACACTGCTGTCTCACAGTGCCAGGGAGCCGGGTTAACACTGCTGTCTCACAGTGCCAGGGACCCGGGTTAGCACTGCTGTCTCACAGTGACAGGGACCCGGGTTAACACTGCTGTCTCACAGTGCCAGGGACCCGGGTTAACACTGCTGTCTCACAGTGCCAGGGACCTGGGTTAACACTGCTGACTCACAGTGCCGGGGACCTGGGTTAAAACTGCTGTCTCACAGTGCCAGGGCCCCGGGTTAACAACGCTATCTCACAGTGCCAGGGACCCGGGTTAACACTGCTGTCTCACAGCGCCAGGGACCTGGGTTAACACTGCTGTCTCACAGTGCCAGGGACCCGGGTTAACACGGCTGTCTCACAGTGCCAGGGACCCGGGTTAACACTGCTGTCTCACAGTGCCAGGGATCCGGGTTAACACTGCTGCCTCACAGTGCCAGGGCCCCGGGTTAATACGGCTGCCTCACAGTGCCAGGGACCCGGGTTAACACTGCTGTCTCACAGTGCCAGGGACCCGGGTTAACACTGCTGTCTCACAGTGCCAGGGACCCGGGTTAGCACTGCTGTCTCACAGTGCCAGGGACCTGGGTTAACACTGCTGTCTCACAGTGACAAGGACCCGGGTTAACACTGCTGTCTCACAGTGCCAGGGACCTGGGTTAGCACTGCTGTCTCACAGTGCCAGGGACCCGGGTTAGCACTGCTGTCTCACAGTGCCAGGGACCCGGGTTAACACTGCTGTCTCACAGTGCCAGGGACCCGGGTTAACACTGCTGTCTCACAGAGCCAGGGACCCGGGTTAGCACTGCTGTCTCACAGTGCCAGGGACCCGGGTTAACACTGCTGTCTCACAGTGCCAGGGACCTGGGTTAACACTGCTGTCTCACAGTGACAAGGACCCGGGTTAACACTGCTGTCTCACAGTGCCAGGGACCCGGGTTAACACTGCTGTCTCACAGAGCCAGGGACCCGGGTTAGCACTGCTGTCTCACAGTGCTAGGGCCCCGGGTTAGCACTGCTGTCTCACAGTGCCAGGGCCCCGGGTTAGCACTGCTGTCTCACAGTGCCAGGGACCCGGGTTAGCACTGCTGTCTCACAGTGCCAGGGACCCGGGTTAACACTGCTGTCTCACAGTGCCAGGGACCCGGGTTAACACTGCTGTCTCACAGTGCCAGGGACCCGGGTTAACACTGCTGTCTCAGTGCCAGGGTCCCCCGGGTTAACACTGCTGCCTCACAGTGCCAGGGACCCGGGTTAACACTGCTGTCTCAGTGCCAGGGTCCCCCGGGTTAACACTGCTGTCTCAGTGCCAGGGACCCGGGTTAGCACTGCTGTCTCACAGTGCCAGGGACCCGGGTTAGCACTGCTGTCTCACAGTGCCAGGGACCCCGGTTAGCACTGCTGTCTCACAGTGCCAGGGCCCCGGGTTAGCACTGCTCTCTCACAGTGCCAGGGACCACCGGGTTAACACTGCTGCCTCACAGCACCAGGGACCCGGGTTAACACTGCTGTCTCACAGTGACAGGGACCCCGGTTAACACTGCTGTCTCACAGTGCCAGGGACCCGGGTTAACACTGCTGTCTCACAGTGCCAGGGACCCGGGTTAATACTGCTGTTTCACAGTGCCAGGGACCCGGGTTAACACTGCTGTCTCACAGTGCCAGGGACCCGGGTTAATACTGCTGTCTCACAGCGCCAGGGACCCGGGTTAACACTGCTGTCTCACAGTGACAGGGACCCCGGTTAACACTGCTGTCTCACAGTGCCAGGGACCCGGGTTAACACTGCTGTCTCACAGTGCCAGGGACCCGGGTTAATACTGCTGTTTCACAGTGCCAGGGACCCGGGTTAACACTGCTGTCTCACAGTGCCAGGGACCCGGGTTAACACTGCTGTCTCACAGCGCCAGGGACCCGGGTTAACACTGCTGTCTCAGTGCCAAGGTCCCCCGGGTTAACACTGCTGTCTCACAGTGCCAGGGACCCGGGTTAACACTGCTGCCTCACAGTGCCAGGGACCCGGGTTAACACTGCTGTCTCAGTGCCAGGGTCCCCCGGGTTAACACTGCTGCCTCACAGTGCCAGGGACCCGGGTTAACACTGCTGTCTCACAGTGCCAGGGACCCGGGTTAACACTGCTGTCTCACAGTGCCAGGGACCAAGGTTAACAGAGCTGTCTCAGAGCGTCAGGGACTCGGGTTAACACTGCTGTCTCACAGTGCCAGGGACCCGGGTTAGCACTGCTGCCTCACAGTGCCAGGGACCCGGGTTAACACTGCTGTCTCTCAGCACCAGGGACCCGGGTTAACACTGCTGTCTCACAGTGCCAGGGACCCGGGTTAGCAGTGCTGTCTCACAGTGCCAGGGACCCGGGTTAACACTGCTGCCTCACAGTGCCAGGGACCCGGGTTAACACTGCTGTCTCACAGTGCCTGGGACCCGGGTTAACACTGCTGTCTCACAGTGCCAGGGACCCGGGTTAACACTGCTGTCTCACAGTGACAAGGACCCGGGTTAACACTGCTGTCTCACAGTGCCAGGGACCCGGGTTAACACTGCTGTCTCACAGAGCCAGGGACCCGGGTTAGCACTGCTGTCTCACAGTGCCAGGGCCCCGGGTTAGCACTGCTGTCTCACAGTGCCAGGGACCCGGGTTAACACTGCTGTCTCACAGTGCCAGGGCCCCGGGTTAGCACTGCTGTCTCACAGTGCCAGGGCCCCGGGTTAGCACTGCTGTCTCACAGTGCCAGGGACCCGGGTTAGCACTGCTGTCTCACAGTGCCAGGGACCCGGGTTAACACTGCTGTCTCACAGTGCCAGGGACCCGGGTTAACACTGCTGTCTCACAGTGCCAGGGACCCGGGTTAACACTGCTGTCTCAGTGCCAGGGTCCCCCGGGTTAACACTGCTGCCTCACAGTGCCAGGGACCCGGGTTAACACTGCTGTCTCAGTGCCAGGGTCCCCCGGGTTAACACTGCTGTCTCAGTGCCAGGGACCCGGGTTAGCACTGCTGTCTCACAGTGCCAGGGACCCGGGTTAGCACTGCTGTCTCACAGTGCCAGGGCCCCGGGTTAGCACTGCTCTCTCACAGTGCCAGGGACCACCGGGTTAACACTGCTGCCTCACAGCACCAGGGACCCGGGTTAACACTGCTGTCTCACAGTGACAGGGACCCCGGTTAACACTGCTGTCTCACAGTGCCAGGGACCCGGGTTAACACTGCTGTCTCACAGTGCCAGGGACCCGGGTTAATACTGCTGTTTCACAGTGCCAGGGACCCGGGTTAACACTGCTGTCTCACAGCGCCAGGGACCCGGGTTAACACTGCTGTCTCACAGTGCCAGGGACCCGGGTTACCACTGCTGTCTCACAGTGACAGGGACCCCGGTTAACACTGCTGTCTCACAGTGCCAGGGACCCGGGTTAACACTGCTGTCTCACAGTGCCAGGGACCCGGGTTAATACTGCTGTTTCACAGAGCCAGGGACCCGGGTTAACACTGCTGTCTCACAGTGCCAGGGACCCGGGTTAACACTGCTGTCTCACAGCGCCAGGGACCAGGGTTAACACTGCTGTCTCAGTGCCAAGGTCCCCCGGGTTAACACTGCTGTCTCACAGTGCCAGGGACCCGGGTTAACACTGCTGCCTCACAGTGCCAGGGACCCGGGTTAACACTGCTGTCTCAGTGCCAGGGTCCCCCGGGTTAACACTGCTGCCTCACAGTGCCAGGGACCCGGGTTAACACTGCTGTCTCACAGTGCCAGGGACCCGGGTTAACACTGCTGTCTCACAGTGCCAGGGACCAAGGTTAACAGAGCTGTCTCAGAGCGTCAGGGACTCGGGTTAACACTGCTGTCTCACAGTGCCAGGGACCCGGGTTAGCACTGCTGCCTCACAGTGCCAGGGACCCGGGTTAACACTGCTGTCTCACAGCACCAGGGACCCGGGTTAACACTGCTGTCTCACAGTGCCAGGGACCCGGGTTAGCAGTGCTGTCTCACAGTGCCAGGGACCCGGGTTAACACTGCTGCCTCACAGTGCCAGGGACCCGGGTTAACACTGCTGTCTCACAGTGCCTGGGACCCGGGTTAACACTGCTGTCTCACAGTGCCAGGGACCCGGGTTAACACTGCTGTCTCACAGTGCCAGGGACCTGGGTTAACACTGCTGTCTCACAGCGCCAGTGACCCGGATAACACTGCTGTCTCACAGTGACAAGGACCCGGGTTAACACTGCTGTTTGCACTGAGTGCTGAATTTGGTGCTTTTTGAGTGCGATAGTGAGAGTTTGGTGACCGAGGGAGTATAAGGCTTCATTTTTATCTAAAGTTTAGTCTTTCTTTTATTTAGTTAATTAACTTAATAGTTGCTGTTTGGTTTAGAAGAAGATGAATTTTTAATCAGCTTTAAACAGGCTTCTACTTGTAGGCACTTGCAGCTGGAGCTTGTTAATTAGTTAATTGGATTAGGCCAGTTTTCAGAGGCTAGATTCACAGTATAAAAGTGATCCCCTAAAGTGCAGACTTTGTTTGCACTGAGTGCTGAATTTGGTGCATTTGAGTGCGATAGTGAGAGTTTGGTGACCGAGGGAGTGCTGAATTTGGTGCATTTGAGTGCGATAGTGAGAGTTTGGTGACCGAGGGAGTGCTGAATTTGGTGCTTTTTGAGTGCGATAGTGAGAGTTTGGTGACTGAGGGAGTGCTGAATTTGGTGCTTTTTGAGTGCGATAGTGAGAGTTTGGTGACCGAGGGAGTGCTGAATTTGGTGCTTTTTGAGTGCGATAGTGAGAGTTTGGTGACCGAGGGAGTTAGGTGAGGAGGGAGTAAGGTGCTCCTTTCATTTTGTTTCCGACATTTCCGCAAAGAGTGCGAAGAGAGCCAGGAGTTTACAGGAAGTGTAGCTGACTGGGAGCAGAGTCGGAGGGCGGAGATCTAGTTAGTCCACATGGCAGCTATATTCTGTAAGGTAAGAGGGGATGGAGGCTAGGCCAGTTGCATGCTCCTCCTGTAGGATGTGGGTGGTGAGGGATACCACTGGTGTCCCTGCTGACTATACCTGCGGGAAGTGCACCCAACTTCAGCTCCTCAAAGACCGTGTTAGGGAACTGGAGCTGAAGCTGGATGAACTTCGGATCATCCGGGAGGCAGAGGGGGTGATTGAGAAGAGTTACAGGGAGGTAACCACACCCAAGGTACAGGCCAAGAATAGCTGGGTTACAGTCAGGGGGAAAAAAACAAACAGGCAGACAGTGCAGGGATCCCTCGTGGCCGTTCCCCTTCAAAACAAGTATACCGTTTTGGATGCTGTTGGGGGGCATGACCTACCGGAGGAAGGCCCTAGCGGTCAGGTCTCTGGCACGGAGTCTGGCTCTGGGGCTCAGAAGGGAAGAGGGGAGAATAGAAAAGCAATAGTTGTAGGAGATTCAATGGTTAGGGGAATAGATAGGAGATTCTGTGGTCGCGAGCGAGACTCCCGGAAGGTATGTTGCCTCCCGGCTGCCAGGGCCAGGGATGTCTCGGATCGTGTCTTCAGGATCCTTAAGGGGGAGGGTGAGCAGCCAGAAGTCGTGGTGCACATTGGTACCAACGACATAGGTAGGAAAAGGGGTGTGGAGGTAATAAACAAGTTTAGGGAGTTAGGCTGGAAGTTGAAAGCCAGGACAGACAGAGTTGTCATCTCTGGTTTGTTGCCGGTGCCACGTGATAGCGAGGCTAGGAATAGGGAGAGAGTGCAGTTGAACACGTGGCTGCAGGAATGGTGTAGGAGGGAGGGCTTCAGGTATTTGGATAATTGGAGCGCATTCTGGGGAAGGTGGGACCTGTACAAGCAGGACGGGTTGCATCTGAACCAGAGGGGCACCAATATCCTGGGAGGGAGGTTTGCTAGTACTCTTCGGGAGGGTTTAAACTAATTTGGCAGGGAATGGGAACCGGATTTGTAGTCCAGCAACTAAGGTAGCCGATATTCAGGACGCCAAAGCGTGTAATGAGGCAGTGGGGAAGGGAACACTGACAAAGGAGAGTATTTGCAGGCACGGAGATGGGTTGAAGTGTGTATACTTCAACGCAAGAAGCATCAGGAATAAGGTGGGTGAACTTAAGGCATGGATCGGTACTTGAGACTACGATGTGGTGGCCATCACGGAAACTTGGATAGAAGAGGGGCAGAAATGGTTGTTGGAGGTCCCTGGTTATAGATGTTTCAATAAGATTAGGGAGGGTGGTAAAATAGGTGGGGGGTGGCATTATTAATTAGAGATAGTATAACAGCTGCAGAAAGGCAGTTCGAGGAGTATCACCCTATTGAGGTAGTATGGGTTGAAGTCAGAAATAGGAAAGGAGCAGTCACCTTGTTAGGAGTTTTCTATAGGCCCCCCAATAGTAGCAGAGATGTGGAGGAACAGATTGGGAAACAGATTTTGGAAAGGTGCAGAAGTCACAGGGTAGTAGTCATGGGTGACTTTAACTTCCCAAATATTGAGTGGAAACTCTTTAGATCAAATAGTTTGGATGGGGTGGTGTTTGTGCAGTGTGTCCAGGAAGCTTTTCTAACACAGTATGTAGATTGTCCGACCAGAGGAGGGGCAATATTGGATTTAGTACTTGGTAATGAACCAGGGCAAGTGATAGATTTGTTAGTGGGGGAGCATTTTGGAGATAGTGACCACAATTCTGTGACTTTTACTTTAGTAATGGAGAGGGATAGATACGTGCAACAGGGCAAGGTTTACAATTGGGGGAAGGGTAAATACGATGTTGTCAGACAAGAATTGAAGTGCATAAGTTGGGAACATAGGCTGGCAGGGAAGGACACAAGTGAAATGTGGAACTTGTTCAAGGAACAGGTGCTACGTGTCCTTGATATGTATGTCCCTGTCAGGCAGGGAAGAGATGGTCGAGTGAGGGAACCATGGTTGACAAGAGAGGTTGAATGTCTTGTTAAGAGGAAAAAGGTGACTTATGTAAGGCTGAGGAAACAAGGTTCTGACAGGGCATTGGAGGGATACAAGATAGCCAGGAAGGAACTGAAGAAAGGGATTAGGAGGTCTAAGAGAGGGCATGAACAATCTTTGGCGGGTAGGATCAAGGAAAACCCCAAGGCCTTTTACACATGTGAAAAATATGAGAATGACTAGAGCGAGGGTAGGTCCGATCAAGGACAGTAGCGGGAGATTGTGTATTGAGTCTGAAGAGATAGGAGAGGTCTTGAATGAGTACTTTTCTTCTGTATTTACAAATGAGAGGGGCGATATTGTTGGAGAGGACAGTGTGAAACAGATTGGTAAGCTCGAGGAAATACTTGTTAGGAAGGAAGATGTGTTGGGCATTTTGCAAAACTTGAGGATAGACAAGTCCCCCGGGCCTGACGGGATATATCCAAGGATTCTATGGGAAGCAAGAGATGAAATTGCAGAGCCGTTGGCAATTATCTTTTCATCCTCACTGTCAACAGGGGTGGTACCAGGGGATTGGAGAGTGGCGAATGTCGTGCCCCTGTTCAAAAAAGGAACTAGGGATAACCCTGGGAATTACAGGCCAGTTAGTCTTACTTCGGTGGTAGGCAAAGTAATGGAAAGGGTACTGAAGGATAGGATTTCTGAGCATCTGGAAAGACACTGCTTGATTAGGGATAGTCAGCACGGATTTGTGAGGGGTAGGTCTTGCCTAACAAATCTTATTGAATTCTTTGAGGAGGTGACCAAGCATGTGGATGAAGGTAAAGCAGTGGATGTAGTGTACATGGATTTTAGTAAGGCATTTGATAAAGTTCCCCATGGTAGGCTTATGCAGAAAGTAAGGAGGCATGGGATAGTGGGAAATTTGGCCAGCTGGATAACAAACTGGCTAACCGATAGAAGTCAGAGAGTGGTGGTGGATGGCAAATATTCAGCCTGGATCCCAGTTACCAGTGGCGTACCGCAGGGATCAGTTCTGGGTCCTCTGCTGTTTGTGATTTTCATTAATGACTTGGATGAGGGAGTTGAAGGGTGGGTCAGTAAATTTGCAGACGATACAAAGATTGGTGGAGTTGTGGATAGTAAGGAGGGCTGTTGTCGGCTGCAAAGAGACATAGATAGGATGCAGAGCTGGGCTGAGAAGTGGCAGATGGAGTTTAACCCTGAAAAGTGTGAGGTTGTCCATTTTGGAAGGACAAATATGAATGCGGAATACAGGGTTAACGGTAGAGTTCTTGGCAATGTGGAGGAGCAGAGAGATCTTGGGGTCTATGTTCATACATCTTTGAAAGTTGCCACTCAAGTGGATAGAGCTGTGAAGAAGGCCTATGGTGTGCTCGCGTTCATTAACAGAGGGATTGAATTTAAGAGCCGTGAGGTGATGATGCAGCTGTACAAAACTTTGGTAAGGCCACATTTGGAGTACTGTGTACAGTTCTGGTCGCCTCATTTTAGGAAGGATGTGGAAGCTGTGGAAAAGGTGCAAAGAAGATTTACCAGGATGTTGCCTGGAATGGAGAGTAGGTCTTATGAGGAAAGGTTGAGGGTGCTAGGCCTTTTCTCATTCGAGCGGAGAAGGATGAGGGGCGACTTGATAGAGGTTTATAAGATGATCAGGGGAATAGATAGAGTAGACAGTCAGAGACTTTTTCCCCGGGTGGAACACACCATTACAAGGGGACATAAATTTAAGGTGAAAGGTGGAAGATATAGGAGGGATATCAGAGGTAGGTTCTTTACCCAGAGAGTAGTGGGGGCATGGAATGCACTGCCTGTGGAAGTAGTTGAGTCGGAAACATTAGGGACCTTCAAGCAGCTATTGGATAGGTACATGGATTACGGTAAAATGATATAGTGTAGATTTATTTGTTCTTAAGGGCAGCACGGTAGCATTGTGGATAGCACAATTGCTTCACAGCTCCATGGTCCCAGGTTCGATTCCGGCTTGGGTCATTGTCTGTGCGGAGTCTGCACGTCCTCCCCGTGTCTGCGTGGGTTTCCTCCGGGTGCTCCGGTTTCCTCCCACAGTCCAAAGATGTGCGGGTTAGGTGAATTGGCCAATGATAAATTGCCCTTAATGTCCAAATTGCCCTTGGTGTTGGGTGGAGGTGTTGAGTTAGGGTAGCAGACTCAAAGGGCCGAATGGCCTCCTTCTGCACTGTAAATTCAATGATAATCTATGATTAATCTAGGACAAAGGTTCGGCACAACATCGTGGGCCGAATGGCCTGTTCTGTGCTGTATTTTCTATGTTCTATGTTCTATGCTGTCTCACAGTGCCAGGGACCCGGGTTAGCACTGCTGTCTCACAGAGCCAGGGACCCGGGTTAGCACTGCTGTCTCACAGTGCCAGGGCCCCGGGTTAGCACTGCTGTCTCACAGTGCCAGGAACCCGGGTTAACACTGCTGTCTCACAGTGCCAGGGCCCCGGGTTAGCACTGCTGTCTCACAGTGCCAGGGACCCGGGTTAGCACTGCTGTCTCACAGTGCCAGGGACCCCGGTTAGCACTGCTGTCTCACAGTGCCAGGGCCCCGGGTTAGCACTGCTCTCTCACAGTGCCAGGGACCACCGGGTTAACACTGCTGCCTCACAGTGCCAGGGACCCGGGTTAACACTGCTGTCTCAGTGCCAAGGTCCCCCGGGTTAACACTGCTGTCTCACAGTGCCAGGGACCCGGGTTAACACTGCTGTCTCACAGCGCCAGGGACCCGGGTTAACACTGCTGTCTCACAGTGCCAGGGACCCGGGTTAACACTGCTGTCTCAGTGCCAGGGTCCCCCGGGTTAACACTGCTGTCTCACAGTGCCAGGGACCCGGGTTAACACTGCTGTCTCACAGTGCCAGGGACCCGGGTTAACACTGCTGTCTCAGTGCCAGGGTCCCCCGGGTTAACACTGCTGTCTCACAGTGCCAGGGACCAAGGTTAACAGAGCTGTCTCAGAGCGTCAGGGACTCGGGTTAACACTGCTGCCTCAC
The DNA here is from genome assembly GCF_047496885.1 of Scyliorhinus torazame. Classification (NCBI taxonomy): domain Eukaryota; kingdom Metazoa; phylum Chordata; class Chondrichthyes; order Carcharhiniformes; family Scyliorhinidae; genus Scyliorhinus; species Scyliorhinus torazame. The sequence goes on along the minus strand of NC_092708.1, from coordinate 393,632,461 downwards.
AGTGCCAGGGACCCGGGTTAGCACTGCTGCCTCACAGTGCCAGGGACCCGGGTTAACACTGCTGTCTCACAGCACCAGGGACCCGGGTTAACACTGCTGTCTCACAGCGCCAGGGACCCGGGTTAACACTGCTGTCTCACAGTGCCAGGGATCCACGGGTTAACACTGCTGTCTCACAGTGCCAGGGACCCGGGTTAACACTGCTGTCTCACAGCGCCAGGGACCCGGGTTAACACTGCTGTCTCACAGTGCCAGGGACCAAGGTTAACACTGCTGTCTCACATTGCCAGGGACCCCTGGGTTAACACTGCTGTCTCACAGTGCCAGGGACCCGGGTTAACACTGCTGTCTCACAGTGCCAGGGACCCGGGTTAACACTGCTGTGTCACCGTGCCAGGGACCCGGGTTAACACTGCTGTCTCACAGTGCCAGGGACCCGGGTTAACACTGCTGTCTCACAGTGCCAGGGACCCGGGTTAACACTGCTGTGTCACCGTGCCAGGGACCCGGGTTAACACTGCTGTCTCACAGTGCCAGGGACCCCCGGGTTAACACTGCTGTCTCACAGTGCCAGGGACCCGGGTTAACACTGCTGTCTCACAGTGCCAGGGACCCGCGGGTTAACACTGCTGTCTCACAGTGCCAGGGAACCAGGTTAACACTGCTGTCTCACAGTGCCAGGGACCCGGGTTAACACTGCTGTCTCACAGCGCCAGGGACCCGGGTTAACACTGCTGTCTCACAGCACCAGGGATCCGGGTTAGCACTGCTGTCTCACAGTGCCAGGGACCCGGGTTAGCACTGCTGCCTCACAGTGCCAGGGACCCGGGTTAGCACTGCTGTCTCACAGTGTCAGGGACCCGTGTTCATTTCCAGCCTTGGGTGACTCTGTTGTGTTTGCACTTTCTTCCCGTGTGTGCGTGGGTTTCCTCCTGGTGCTCCGGTTTCCTCCCTCTGTCCAAAGATGTGTTGGTGAGACGCATCGGCCAAGATAAATTGCCCCTTCGTGTCAGGGACGTGGAGGTTATGTTCCGGAGTTCCAGGTGTCGGGCGGATCGACACAGAATTCTTCTGCACTGTCGCGATTCTATGAATCGAACCCAATATACAACCTGGTGAAATTTCATCACCCCAAAGACCACTCGTTCTTTCTCAATCTGCCCAGACAAGAGGCCTTGTTCCCTGTTATCTTGTAATCGCCGCACAGACGGACGGTTTGGTCTGGTTTCAGTAACGGAACTACGACACGCCCAATCTGCAAATTGTACTGGCTGGATGATTCCTCGGCATTCTAAGCTGTTCAGTTTGTCCTCTACCTTTGTCAGAAATACATAGGGACCTGGAAGTACTTTAGTTGGGCCTCAGGGTCTGCGTGAATCTTGGCATTGTCCTCATTGATCCTATCCAAGCCCTCCTGGAAGAATTCTGGGTACTCCCCCAGGACTTGGATCATTCCCCAGTGCGCATCCTGAAAGTCCATCGGCAGTCCAAATGGAGGCTCTGTAGCCAATCACGATCCAGCAAACTCGGGCCAATGGCAGCCTGACGGACTTCTGTCTGTAGGTACCTGGGGCCATTGTTGCACCGCTGGGGGTTCCCCCGTGTAGGCTGCCTCGGTTGTCCCGTCAGATCAACTGCTGGGTTCCTGACCGATCACTGTGCCTGCGGCCCCCGTGTCCAGCTCCGTTTCTCGTGGGTGACCATTCACCTGGGGAGTGATTTTGATGGGGGTGACCCGCAATGTGGTGCTGTAATTCAACTGCATGCACTCGCCCTCAGTGGGCTGTTCTATGTGGAGGGTCCTGGCTCGAGGCGGGCGCCTCTCTGGAGCAGGGCGATGAGCTTGCTGGCTGACCTGGCATTGCCAGTCTCTGCGGTTTCTCCGTCCACAGGACCCACACCTCCGTGGATCCTCCTCCATTGATACTGGGGAGGTGTCTCCCCCGTCCGCAGCAGCCCTCGGCCAATGGGCATTCGGGCTTGGGCGGGGTTCCAGGGGTCCCACTCCTGCTCACCTGAATAGGGGGCATTTACCGCGATTCGCCTCTATCCCTAACTTCCCCCGGAGCTCCAGGACTCTCTCCGCTGGGTTGCAATGTTGTTTACACCGAATACAAGGCGGTCTCGTAACGTCTCGGGTAGGAATGGTCCGTGGTCTCAGTCTCCCACCTGTTTGCGGAACGTTACGGAATACTCTGGAACAGATTCTCTCAGCCGTGTTTAATCGGTGTCGTTGGACAATAACCAACGGCGTGGGGTCGTCGTGATTTGTCACGAGTGCCACCAATTCCTCCAACGTCCTGGAGCCTGGGTCCCGGGGTAGGTTAAGCTCATCACACTGAAAGTGGGGGCTCCACAGGCGGTCAAAAGAATCACCTCCCGGTGATCTTCTCCAGTAGGGGGGGCTCCAGCGCCCCACGGGGAAATCAATCGGGTCGACCCCGAGGGTCACGGAGGTTATAACGACAAGAGTTTCTGAATTGCAGTCTGACAACAACATGGGACCATTGTTCTGCTGGAAGTTGTAAAGCTGCTAACTCCATAGCAACAGTATCAGGAAGCAGGGAATGAATGTGTCAGTGTCATTGTCAACTGGGGCCTCAACAAAACCAGGTTCTCAAATCCACCCAAACCTTCGGAAAACAATGAAGAGTTGGCAGCCTGAGGCTTCAGTAACGAAACAATTCCAATCTCAGGGTCAGGTCCTGGTTGCTGACTTCCCCACGAATAAACAGGCTGGAGCGGTGAGGGACACAGTCACATCGACTCCTCACCCCGGCCAACATTCCTGTCAGCGTGGCTTGCTTCAGGAACACAACCCCACCCAACCACCCACTGCGATCTCCCCCAACCCCCCGGACCCACCCCCTCCGATCTCCCCCAACCCCACCCAACCACCCCCTCCGATCTCCCCCAACCCCACCCAACCACCCACTGCGATCTCCCCCAACCCCACCCAACCACCCACTGCGATCTCCCCCAACCCCCCGGACCCACTCACTGCGATCTCCCCCAATCCCCCGGACCCACCCCCTCCGATCTCCCCCAATCGCCCGGACCCACTCCCTCCGATCTCCCTCAATCCCCCGGACCCACTCACTCGGATCTCCCTCAAACCCCGGACCCACCCCCTCCGATCTCCCTCAATCCCCCGGACCCACTCACTCGGATCTCCCTCAAACCCCGGACCCACCCCCTCCGATCTCCTTCAATCCACCGGACCCACCCACTCCGATCTCCCTCAATCCCCCTGACCCATCCACTCCGATCTCCCTCAATCCCCCGGACCCATCCCCTCCGATCTCCCTCAATCCCCCCGACCCACCCACTCCGATCTCCCTCATTCCCCCAGACCCAACCCCTCCGATCTCCCTCAACCCCCGGACCCACCCACTACGATCTCCCTCAATCCCCCGGAATCACCCACTCCGATCTCGCTCAATCCCCCGGACCCACACCCTCCGATCTCCCTCAATCCCAGGACCGACTCACTCCGATCTCACTCAATTCCCTGGACCCACCCACTGCGATCTCCCCCAATCCCCCGGACCCACTCACTGCGATCTCCCTCAACCCCCCGGACCCACCCCCTCCGATCTCCCTCAAGCCCCCGGACCCACCCCCCCCGATCTCCCTCAATCCCCCGGACCCACCCCCTCCGATCTCCCTCAATCCCCCGGACCCACCCCCTCCGATCTCCCTCAAGCCCCCGGACCCACCCACTCCGATCTCCCTCAACCCCCGGACCCACCCACTCCGATCTCCCTCAATCCCCCGGACCCACCCCTCCGATCTCCCTCAATCCCCCAGACCCACCCACTTGGATCTCCCTCAATCCCCCGGACCCACCCACTCCGATCTCCCTCAATCCGCCGGACCCACCCCTCCGATCTCCCTCAATCCCCCAGACCCACCCACTCCGATATCCCTCAATCCCCCGGACCCACTCCCTCCGATCTCCCTCAATCCCCCGGACCCACTCACTCCGATCTCCCTCAGCCCCCCGGACCCACCCCCTCCGATCTCCCTCAATACCCCGGACCCACCCCCTCCGATCTCCCTCAATCCCCCGGACCCACCCACTCCGATCTCCCTCAATCCCCCGGACCCACCCCCTCCGATCTCCCTCATTCCCCCGGACTCACCCCCTCCGATATCCCTCAATCCCCCGGACCCACACCCTCCGATCTCCCTCAATCCCCCCGACCCACCCCCTCCGATCTCCCTCAATCCCCCGGACCCACCCCCTCCGATCTCCCCCAATCCCCCGGACCCACCCCCTCCGATCTCCCTCAATCCCCCGGACCCACTCACTGCGATCTCCCTCAATCCCCCGGACCCACCCCCTCCGATCTCCCTCAATCCCCCGGACTCACCCCCTCCGATCTCCCTCAATCCCCCGGACCCACCCCCTCCGATCTCCCTCATTCCCCCGGACCCACCCCCTCCGATCTCCCTCATTCCCCCGGGCCCACCCCCTCCGATCTCCCTCATTCCCCCGGACTCACCCCCTCCGATCTCCCTCAATCCCCCGGACCCACCCCCTCCGATCTCCCTCATTCCCCCGGACCCACCCTCTCCGATCTCCCTCATTCCCCCGGACCCACCCCCTCCGATCTCCCTCATTCCCCAGGAATCACCCCCTCCGATCTCCCTCAATCCCCCGGACCCACCCCCTCCGATCTCCCTCATTCCCCCGGACTCACCCCCTCCGATATCCCTCAATCCCCCGGACCCACCCCCTCCGATCTCCCTCAACCCCCCAGACCCACCCCCTCCGATCTCCCTTAATCCCCCGGACTCACCCCCTCCGATTTCCCTCAATCTCCCCGACCCACCCCCTCCGATCTCCCTCTATCCCCCGGACCCACTCCCTCCGATCTCCCTCAATCCCCCGGACCCACTCACTCCGATCTCCCTCAGCCCCCCGGACCCACTCACTCCGATCTCCCTCAATCCCCCGGACCCACCCCCTCCGATCTCCCTCAATCCCCCGGACCCACCCACTCCGATCTCCCTCAATCCCCCGGACCCACCCCCTCCGATCTCCCTCATTCCCCCGGACTCACCCCCTCCGATATCCCTCAATCCCCCGGACCCACACCCTCCGATCTCCCTCAATCCCCCCGACCCACCCCCTCCGATCTCCCTCAATCCCCCGGACCCACCCCCTCCGATCTCCCCCAATCCCCCGGACCCACCCCCTCCGATCTCCCTCAATCCCCCGGACCCACTCACTGCGATCTCCCTCAATCCCCCGGACCCACCCCCTCCGATCTCCCTCAATCCCCCGGACTCACCCCCTCCGATCTCCCTCAATCCCCCGGACCCACCCCCTCCGATCTCCCTCATTCCCCCGGACCCACCCCCTCCGATCTCCCTCATTCCCCCGGACCCACCCCCTCCGATCTCCCTCATTCCCCCGGACTCACCCCCTCCGATCTCCCTCAATCCCCCGGACCCACCCCCTCCGATCTCCCTCATTCCCCCGGACCCACCCTCTCCGATCTCCCTCATTCCCCCGGACCCACCCCCTCCGATCTCCCTCATTCCCCAGGAATAACCCCCTCCGATCTCCCTCAATCCCCCGGACCCACCCCCTCCGATCTCCCTCATTCCCCCGGACTCACCCCCTCCGATATCCCTCAATCCCCCGGACCCACCCCCTCCGATCTCCCTCAACCCCCCAGACCCACCCCCTCCGATCTCCCTTAATCCCCCGGACTCACCCCCTCCGATTTCCCTCAATCTCCCCGACCCACCCCCTCCGATCTCCCTCTATCCCCCGGACCCACCCCCTCCGATCTCCCTCAACCCTCCGGACCCACCCACTCCGATCTCCCTCAATCCCCCGGACCCACCCCCTCCGATCTCCCTCAACCCCCCGGACCCACTCACTCCGATCTCCCCCAATCCCCCGGACCCACACCCTCCGATCTCCCTCAATCCCCCGGACCCACCCCCTCCGATCTCCCTCAACCCCCCGGACCCACCCCCTCCGATCTCCCTCAACACCCCGGACGCACCCACTCCGATCTCCCCCAATCCCCCGGACCCACACCCTCCGATCTCCCTCAACCCCCCGGACCCACCCACTCCGATCTCCCTCAATCCCCCGGGCCCACTCACTCCGATCTCCCTCAATCCCCCGGACCCACTCACTCCGATCTCCCTCAATCCCCCGGACCCACTCACTCCGATCTCCCTCAATCCCCCGGACTCACCCACTCCGATCTCCCTCAATTCCCTGGACCCACCCCCTCCGATCTCCCTCAATCCCCCGGACCCACCCCCTCCGATCTCCCTCAATCCCCCGGACCCACCCCCTCCGATCTCACTCAATCCCCCGGACCCACCCCCTCCGATCTCCCTCAATTCCCCCGACCCACCCCCTCCAATTTCCCTCAATCTCACGGACCCACCCCCTCCAATCTCCCTCAATCCCCGGACCCACCCCCTCCGATCTCCCTCAATCCCCGGACCCACCCACTCCGATGTCCCTCAACCACCGGACTCACCCCCTCCGATCTCCCTCAATCCCCCGGACCAACCCACTCCGATCTCCCTCAATCCCCCGGACCCACCCCCTCCGATCTCCCTCAATCCCCCGGACCCACCCACTCCGATCTCCCTCAATCCCCCAGACCCACCCACTCCAATATCCCTCAATCCCACGGACCCACCCACTCCGATATCCCTCAATCCCCCGGACCCACTCCCTCCGATCTCCCTCAATCCCCCGGACTCACCCCCTCTGATATCCCTCAATCCCCCGGACCCACCCCCTCCGATCTCCCTCAACCCCCCAGACCCACCCCCTCCGATCTCCCTTAATCCCCCGGACTCACCCCCTCCGATTTCCCTCAATCCCCCCGACCCACCCCCTCCGATCTCCCTCAATCCCCCGGACCCACCCCCTCCGATCTCCCTCAACCCTCCGGACCCACCCACTCCGATCTCCCTCAATCCCCCGGACCCACCCCCTCCGATCTCCCTCAACCCCCCGGACCCACTCACTCCGATCTCCCCCAATCCCCCGGACCCACACCCTCCGATCTCCCTCAATCCCCCGGACCCACCCCCTCCGATCTCCCTCAACCCCCCGGACCCACCCCCTCCGATCTCCCTCAACCCCCCGGACCCACCCACTCCGATCTCCCCCAATCCCCCGGACCCACCCCCTCCGATCTCCCTCAACCCCCCGGACCCACCCACTCCGATCTCCCTCAATCCCCCGGACCCACTCACTCCGATCTCCCTCAATCCCCCGGACCCACTCACTCCGATCTCCCTCAATCCCCCGGACCCACTCACTCCGATCTCCCTCAATCCCCCGGACTCACCCACTCCGATCTCCCTCAATTCCCTGGACCCACCCCCTCCGATCTCCGTCAATCCCCCGGACCCACCCCCTCCGATCTCCCTCAATCCCCCGGACCCACCCCCTCCGATCTCACTCAATCCCCCGGACCCACCCCCTCCGATCTCCCTCAATTCCCCCGACCCACCCCCTCCGATTTCCCTCAATCCCCCGGACCCACCCCCTCCAATCTCCCTCAATCCCCGGACCCACCCCCTCCGATCTCCCTCAATCCCCGGACCCACCCACTCCGATGTCCCTCAACCACCGGACTCACCCCCTCCGATCTCCCTCAATCCCCCGGACCAACCCACTCCGATCTCCCTCAATCCCCCGGACCCACCCCCTCCGATCTCCCTCAATCCCCCGGACCCACCCACTCCGATCTCCCTCAATCCCCCAGACCCACCCACTCCAATATCCCTCAATCCCACGGACCCACCCACTCCGATATCCCTCGATCCCCCGGACCCACTCCCTCCGATCTCCCTCGATCCCCCGGACCCACTCACTCCGATCTCCCTCAATCCCCGGACCCACCCACTCGGATCTCCCTCAATCCCCAGACCCACCCACTCCGATATCCCTCAATCCCCCGGACCCACCCCCTCCGATCTCCCTGAATCCCCCGGGCCCACTCATTCCGATCTCCCTCAATTCCCTGGACCCACCCCCTCCGATATCCCTCAATCCCCCGGAGCCACCCACTCCGATATCCCTCAACCCCCCGGACCCACCTACTCCGATCCCCCTCAATCCCCCGGACTCACCCACTCCGATCTCCCTCAATCCCCCGGACCCACCCCCTCCGATCTCCCTCAATCCCCCGGACCCATCCCCTCCGATCTCCCTCAATCCCCCCGACCCACCCACTCCGATCTCCCTCAATCCCCCAGACACACCCCCTCCGATCTCCCTCAACCCCCGGACCCACCCACTACGATCTCCCTCAATCCCCCGGAATCACCCACTCCGATCTCGCTCAATCCCCGGACCCACCCCCTCCGATCTCCCTCAATCCCAGGACCGACTCACTCCGATGTCACTCAATTCCCTGGACCCACTCACTCCGATCTCCCTCAATCCCCCAGACCCACCCCATCCGATCTCCCCCAATCCCCCGGACCCACTCACTCCGATCTCCCTCAATCCCCCGGACCCACTCACTCCGATCTCCCTCAATCCCCCGGACCCACTCACTCCGATCTCCCTCAATCCCCCGGACTCACCCACTCCGATCTCCCTCAATTCCCTGGACCCACCCCCTCCGATCTCCGTCAATCCCCCGGACCCACCCCCTCCGATCTCCCTCAATCCCCCGGACCCACCCCCTCCGATCTCACTCAATCCCCCGGACCCACCCCCTCCGATCTCCCTCAATTCCCCCGACCCACCCCCTCCGATTTCCCTCAATCCCCCGGACCCACCCCCTCCAATCTCCCTCAATCCCCGGACCCACCCCCTCCGATCTCCCTCAATCCCCGGACCCACCCACTCCGATGTCCCTCAACCACTGGACTCACCCCCTCCGATCTCCCTCAATCCCCCGGACCAACCCACTCCGATCTCCCTCAATCCCCCGGACCCACCCCCTCCGATCTCCCTCAATCCCCCGGACCCACCCACTCCGATCTCCCTCAATCCCCCAGACCCACCCACTCCAATATCCCTCAATCCCACGGACCCACCCACTCCGATATCCCTCAATCCCCCGGACCCACTCCCTCCGATCTCCCTCGATCCCCCGGACCCACTCACTCCGATCTCCCTCAATCCCCGGACCCACCCACTCGGATCTCCCTCAATCCCCAGACCCACCCACTCCGATATCCCTCAATCCCCCGGACCCACCCCCTCCGATCTCCCTGAATCCCCCGGGCCCACTCATTCCGATCTCCCTCAATTCCCTGGACCCACCCCCTCCGATATCCCTCAATCCCCCGGAGCCACCCACTCCGATATCCCTCAACCCCCCGGACCCACCTACTCCGATCCCCCTCAATCCCCCGGACTCACCCACTCCGATCTCCCTCAATCCCCCGGACCCACCCCCTCCGATCTCCCTCAATCCCCCGGACCCATCCCCTCCGATCTCCCTCAATCCCCCCGACCCACCCACTCCGATCTCCCTCAATCCCCCAGACACACCCCCTCCGATCTCCCTCAACCCCCGGACCCACCCACTACGATCTCCCTCAATCCCCCGGAATCACCCACTCCGATCTCGCTCAATCCCCGGACCCACCCCCTCCGATCTCCCTCAATCCCAGGACCGACTCACTCCGATGTCACTCAATTCCCTGGACCCACTCACTCCGATCTCCCTCAATCCCCCAGACCCACCCCATCCGATCTCCCCCAATCCCCCGGACCCACTCACTGCGATCTCCCCCAATCCCCCGGAACCACCCCCTCCGATCTCCCTCAATCCCCCGGACCCACCCACTCCGATCTCCCTCAATCCCCCGGACCCACCCACTCCGATCTCCCTCAATCCCCCGGACCCACCCCCTCCGATCTCCCTCAATCCCCCGGACCCACCCCCTCCGATCTCCCTCAATCCCCCGGACCCACCCACTCCGATCTCCCTCAATCCGCCGGACCCACCCCTCCGATCTCCCTCAATCCCCCAGACCCACCCACTCCGATATCCCTCAATCCCCCGGACCCACCCCCTCCGATCTCCCTCAATCTCCCGGACCCACCCACTCGGATCTCCCTCAATCCCCCGGACCCACTCACTCCGATCTCCCTCAATCCCCTGGACCCACCCCCTCCGATCTCCCTCAATCCCCCGGACCCACTCCCTCCGATCTCCCTCAAGCTCCCGGACCCACCCACTCGGATATCCCTCAATCCCCCGGACCCACCCACTCCGATCTCCCTCAATCCCCCGGACCCACCCCCTCCGATCTCCCTCAATCCCCGGACCCACCCCCTCCGATCTCCCTCAATCCCCCGGACCCACCCCCTCCGATCTCCCTCAATCCCCCGGACCCACCCCCTCCGATCTCCCCCAATCCCCCGGACCCACCCCCTCCGATCTCCCTCAATCCCCCGGACCCACCCCCTCCGATCTCCCTCAATCCCCCGGACCCACCCCCTCCGATCTCCCTCAATCCCCCGGACCCACCCACTCCGATCTCCCTCAATCCGCCGGACCCACCCCTCCGATCTCCCTCAATCCCCCGGACCCACCCCCTCCGATCTCCCTCAATCTCCCGGACCCACCCACTCGGATCTCCCTCAATCCCCCGGACCCACCCCCTCCGATCTCCCTCAATCTCCCGGACCCACCCACTCGGATCTCCCTCAATCCCCCGGACCCACTCACTCCGATCTCCCTCAATCCCCTGGACCCACCCCCTCCGATCTCCCTCAATCCCCCGGACCCACTCCCTCCGATCTCCCTCAAGCTCCCGGACCCACCCACTCGGATATCCCTCAATCCCCCGGACCCACTCACTCCGATCTCCCTCAATCCCCCGGACCCACCCCCTCCGATCTCCCTCAATCCCCGGACCCACCCCCTCCGATCTCCCTCAATCCCCCGGACCCACCCCCTCCGATCTCCCTCAATCCCCCGGACCCACCCACTCCGATCTCCCTCAATCCCCCGGACCCACCCACTCCGATCTCCCTCAATCCCCGGGACCCACCCCCTCCGATCTCCCTCAATCCCCCGGACTCACCCACTCCGATCTCCCTCAATCCCCCGGACCCACCCCCTCCGATATCCCTCAATCCCCCTGACCCACCCACTCCGATCTCCCTCAACCCCCGGACTCACCCACTCCGATATCCCTCAATCCCCGGGACCCGCCCCCTCCGATCTCCCTCAATCCCTGGGGCCCGCCCCCTCCGATCTCCCTCAATCCCCCGGACCCACCCACTCCGATCTCCCTCAATCCCAGGACCCACTCATTCCGATCTCCCTCAATCCCCCGGACCCACTCACTGCGATCTCCCTCAATCCCCCGGACCCACCCACTCAGATCTCCCTCAATCCCCCGGACCCACCCCCTCCGATCTCCCTCAGTCCCCCGGACCTACCCACTCCGATCACCCTCAATCCCCCGGACCCACCCCCTCCGATCTCCCTCAATCCCCGGGACCCACCCACTCCGATCTCCCTCAATCCCCCGGACCCACCCCCTCCGATCTCCCTCAATCCCCCGGACCCACTCCCTCCGATCTTCCTCAACCCCCCGGACCCACTCACTGCGATCTCCCTCAATCCCCCGGACCCACTCCCTCCGATCTCCCTCAATCCCCCGGACTCACCCCCTCCGATCTCCCTCTATCCCCCAGCCCCACCCCTTCCGATCTCCCTCAACACCCCAGACCTACCTCCTCCGATCTCCCTCAACCCTGTGGACCCACCCCCTCCGATCTCCCTCAATCCCCCGGACTCACCCTCTCCGATCTCCCTCAACACCCCGGACCTACCTCCTCCGATCTCCCTCAATCTCCCAGCCCCACCCCCTCCGATCTCCCTCTATCCAATGGACCCACCCCCTCCGATCTCCCTCAATCCCCCGGACCCACCCCCTCTCCGATCTCCCTCAATCCCCCGGACCCACCCCCTCTCCGATCTCCCTCAATCCCCCGGACCCAACTCCTCCGATCTCCCTCTATCCGATGGACCCACCCCCTCCGATCTCCCTCAATCCCCCGGACCCACCCCCTCTCCGATCTCCCTCAATCCCCCAGACCTACCCCCTCCGATCTCCCTCAATCCCCCGGACCCACCCCCTCCGATCTCCCCCAATCCCCTGGACCCACCCCCTCCGATCTCCCTCAATCCCCCGGACCCACCCCCTCTCCGATCTCCCTCAATCCCCCAGACCCACCCCCTCCGATCTCCCTCAATCCTCCGGACCCACCCCCTCCGATCTCCCTCAGTCCCACAGACCCACCTTCTCCTCATATCCATGAACTGTAGAATCAGATATTTTGGAGCAGGGAGTGAAGGTAGATACTGCCTTGTCTCTGCCCATTTCCCCCCATATGGCCCATGTGAAATACTTTGAGATGTTCTTTATTTATTAGGTGCTATGAAAATATAAAATGATGTTGTTGCAGGAGGGGAAGCTGGTTAAAACTCCACCAGCTGAGAATGAAGAGAGAGGCAGTTTCTCCCCCAGAACGCTTTCCCCTGTTACAGAGTTAACTTGTGGCAAATGACAGTTTCGAGCTGGAGGGCTGACGCTCCAATGAAGATCTTGATTGGGCAAACGACTCCCCTCCACACAGGATATAATAGGCCCAATATCTCAGGCCTTTAGCTTTTTGATCCTCACTCACACACTTGTCCTGGACATGAGTCACACCACAGCGATTAACCATTTACTGTCTGCTACATCCCTCCCAAATGCTGTTCCTGTCTGAGCATTAGAGAGTGTTGACAAGACTGACGCAGTTGAGTTTTTCTTAAATGCTTTGGCTGAAGAACAAACAGTCCCCCCGCCCCCCACGGCTGATTCCCAGTTAGCACTAATTACACATCCCGCTTCCACAGGCCACAGGGATGTCTCGATCTGGGAAAATGGGAAGTGCCCAGTTGGGTGTTGAGGTGACGATATCGCCTTATTGGTTGAAGTATAAGGATTAAATTGTCAGGAGAAGGGGCTTTTATTTTTGCACAGAGGAAGCTTGACTTGTCTCATCCATGTTCCAGCTGTCCTGAGGGAGAACCTCAAGGTGATGATGTTCTACGGAGTTGGTCGGGTTAGTGTCTTACGCGCCGGCCTTTCATGTCAATGCTCCCTCTTTGAAAGACCTGCTCAATTAGCCTGACTGCAATGGAATTAGTCAGACACGACCCTCCCTTAACAACCCCACGCTGACTGTCCTGGATTAATCAATCAAGGGGCTGGTTTAGCACAGTGGGCTAAATCGCTGGCTTGTAATACAGAACAATGCCAGCAGCGCGGGTTCAATTCCCGTACCGGCCTCCCCGAACAGACGTCGGAATGTGGCGACTAGGGGCTTTTCACAGTAACTTCATTGAAGCCGACTCGTGACAATAAGCGATTATTATTATTATTCATCCGTGCCTCCCTTAGTGACAGCTTACCCTGTCTCTCAGACATGATTCCAATACTCTGTACAACAAAGTAAATTTGCGCGGGCAAGATAAATGTAATGTATATACACAACTGTTTATAAATATGAGTAATGCCAATAAAAAGATTTGAATCCAATAATTTGCCCATTTCCGAGGTTAGACTGATTGGCCTGTAATTATTCGGCCTGCCCTCGCTCCCTTTACAACGATCGCACCTCTGGCACCTCACCTGTATCCAGCGAGGATTGGAAAATGATAGTTAGACTCTGCAATCTCCTTCCTGGCTCCTTGTAAGAGCCTGGGGTGCAGTTCATCCGACCCTGGTAATTTATTCACTTTCACACCCAATATTTCACACTCCGCCTCCTTCACTACAGTGCCTGCATCGTCCCGTTCTTTTGTGAAGATATATAAACCAACCCCACATCCTCTGACTCCACATTTCTGATCGTTTATGGGCCTTAGTTATCCTTTTACTCTTCACGTATTGGTCAAATATCTTTGGGTTCTCCTTGATTTTGCATGCCAATATTCTTTATTTTCTTAATTTCCTTTTTGATTTCTCCTCTCCTCTTTCTCTCCTCCCCTCAGCTTTCGGTCGTATTGCGTTCTGTGCCTGATGTAAGAGTTCCTTTTCTGCCTTATCTTATTCTGTAAGCTCCTTGACACCCGCCGCACTCTAGATTTGGCCGTACCACCTTTTCCTTGGTGGGGACATGTTTCCTCTAAACCCCTTGAATCACCTCTCTCAGTGCCTCCCACTGTTCTGACACTGATTCACCTTCAAGGACCCTGTTTCCAGTCCATTTCTGCTCAATCGCTCCTCAGCTTAGTAAAGTTGGCCTTGCCCTCGGTTTCGATCCTTAATTCCTGTTTTATTTTTGTCCTTTTCCACACTCGTGTTAAAACTAGTTGAATTATGATCGCTATCACCAAAATGCTCCCTGCTGATGCTCCTTCCACCTGCCCCGCTTTATTTCCCAGAAGCAAGCCCACATCCCACATTCTCTCCTGTTGGACTTGCTAGAGATTGCCCCAAAATTCCCACCTCCCCCCCCCCCCCCCCCCCCCACCCCCCAAACCCGCTCCCTTTTTATTCCCCTCTCTATCTCGTCTGAAAACCCTATAGCCAGCAATATTGAGCTGCCTTTCCTGTCCCTCTTTAAGCCATGCCCCTGTAATTGCTACATGATCATAGTGTCAAGTTTCTACCTGTGCCCTGAACTCTGCTCTGTTTGCCATGCCCCTTGTGTTGAAGTATCGATCCGGAGCACCACCCAACTCTCTTTTTTGATTTCTATTTTTAGCTTCCTCTGTCTTCCAGACTCACTCACTGATTTTCGACCTTCCATTCCCATTTCTGACTTTTCCCCATGGGAGTCTATCCTCAGCCCCCCCACACCCGCCCCCCCCCCCCCACAATCCCCGCCCCCACAGCTAAGCTAGTTTAGACCCCCCCCCCCCAACCAAACAGAAATATCAGACCTCCTCCAAGGATATTGGTCTCAACCCCATTAAGCTGCAAATAATGCAATTTGTACAGGTCCTGTCGTGTTAATCACCCTGGGGTAACACGGACTGCAACTGGATGCAATTGTACTTGAAAGTAGACTCCAAACTTTGATATTGGTTCAATACGCTTTATTGAACTTCTCAAGCAGTGCACACAGTTCGCTGTGGGTTTGACACTCTACTAATCTAAGTGTGCTTACTATAACTAACAAGACCAGACTAGCACTGAGCCACGTGTAGAAGGTGCTAACTGATATATACACCCTGACTGTCACTGCAGTTGTCACCAGTGGAAAGAGGCAGAGTGTTGATGCCTCGTGTGTTTTATAGTGGGAGACCACTGCCTCGTGTTCTGCCTGGTGATTGGTTGTGTTCTGTCCGGTATGTTGATTGGCTGTACTGTACAGTCTGTCACTGCCTGTCTGTATCTCATTATGTGCATGAATGCATATCATGACCGGTCCCACCTTCCCCGGAACTGGACCCAATGCCCCAGGAACTGCGAATCCCTCTCTCCAACACCATCTATCCAGCCTCTTACCTCTAACCTCTTATTTCTATGCTGACTGGCAGCAATCTGGAGATTATTACCTCCGAGTTCCTGTTTTTAATGTCTTACCTGCCTCCCCAAAATCTGCTTTCGGGACCTCATCCCGCTTTCTACCTACGTCATTGGTGCCATTGTGAACCATGACCTCTGGCTGTCGCCCCCCCCCCCCCCCCCTCCCCACCGCAGCTGCTCTGTGATATCCTGATCATGGCAGCAGGAGGCAACACACCATCCTAGACTTATGTTCATGGTCCCAAAGACTCCCATCTGTTCCTGTAATGAATGAATCCTCGATCACTATTCCTCTATCCCGCTCTTCTTCCTTCCTGTCCGTGCAGCCCCGGATTTGACCCTTGCTCGAGTAACCAAAATGGAAAATCAGTTCATGAGCAAGATAGACGCAGAGGACTTCTGCGCTACCTGCCTGGTCCTCCTAGATGTCCTGGTGATCACCCATCCCCTCTCTGCCTGAATGCCCCTCACCTGCGGTGTGACTAGTTCCCTAAATGTGCCACCGCATAGTCCTCAGCATCACTGATGTGCCACAGTCACGCCAGCCACTGCTCAGGTTTCTGCAGCTGGTGGCATTTCCTGCCCATGTGTTCGTCTCGGCCATGCAAAGTCCCCACCACTTCCCACATACCACAGGATGGGCATTCCGCACAGCTGAGCTGCAGTGCAACACCTTACGCTTACCTTTCGACTACTTACTATAAAGTGGAGACGAGAAAGTAAAGTACAATTACTCACCCATCAGCTCCTTGCTCCTGTGAGTTAGTTACTTAAGATGTTATGGAGACTTTTTACATTTTACTACTTTCTAATAGAATAAAAACTTACACATTCCTCGCTTAGAAACAAGGAAAGAAAAACTCAGCAACTACTGGAGACGGATAGAAAATGTATCAGATAGAGCACCTCCTCCGCCCTGTGCAGAGAATTCCCAGGTGAACCAAAATCCCAACTCCACACTCTGCCTATGTCTCCCTACTGGGCAGCCTCCTGTTTAACAAGGCGACTTAACTCACTTGAACGTTGTGAGGTCTCTGTTAGAGTCTGACTCTCAATCTATCTTTAAACTTCATGAAAAACTGACCAGAAGTTAACAAGTGAACCAAATTCTCAACTCCACACTCTGTCTACATGGGCGTGGACGTGGAGAGGATGTTTCCACTTGTCTGAAAAACTAGAACCAGAGGACACCATCTCAGATTAAAGGGACGATCCTTTAAAAAAGGGATGAGGAGGAATTTCTACAGCCAGAGGGCGGTGAATCTGTGGAACTCTTTGCCGCAGAAGGCTGTGGAGGCCAAATCACTGAGTGTCTTTAAGACAGAGATATATAGGTTGTTGATTAATAAGGGGATCAGGGGTTATGGGGAGAAGGCAGGAGAATGGGGTTGAGAAAATATCAGCCATGATTGAATGGCGGAGCAGACTCGATGGGCCGAGTGGCCTAATTCTGCTCCTATGCCTTATGGTCTTGTGGTCTTATGGTCAACGTCTCACTCAGGCTCCAAGATTCCTGTGTCCTCATTCGTTCTTCCCTGTCCTCCAAACATTTCCAGAGAGAATTCCAGAATTTTGGGCTTGGTTTTGTAAACAGGTGTAATGGGCGAGGTGTTTCCATAACCCCAAAATGTATCATGGATTGCTGCTTTTGAAGCACACGGCTTGTTCTCCAGGGGCGAGATTCTCCGACCCCCCGCCGGGTCGGAGAATTGCCGGGGGCTGGCGTGAATCCCGCCCCCCGCCGGTTGCCGAAGTCTCCGGCACCAGATATTCGGCGGGGGCGGGAATCGTGCCGCGCGAGTTGGCGGGCCCCCCCCCGCTCGATTCTCCGGCCCGGATGGGCCGAAGTCCCGCCGCTAAAATGCCTGTCCCGCCGGCGTAAATTAAACCACCTACCTTACCCTTACCGGCGGGACAAGGCGGCGCGGGCGGGCTCCGGGGTCCTGGGGGGGGTGCGGGGCGATCTGGCCCCGGGAGGTGCCGCCACGGTGGCCTGGCCCGCGATCGGGGCCCACCGATCCGTGGGCGGGCCTGTGCCGTGGGGGCACTCTTTCCCTTCCGCCTTTGCCACGGTCTCCACCATGGCGGAGGCAGAAGAGGCTCCCTCCACTGCGCATGCGCGGGAAGCTGCCAGCGGCCGCAGACGCTCCCGCGCATGCGCCGCCCGGAGATGTCATTTCCGTGCCAGCTGGCGGGGCACCAAAGGCCTTTTCTGCCAGCTGACGGGGCGGAAATTCGTCCGGCGCGGGCCTAGCCCCTCAATGTTGGGGCTCGGCCCCCAAAGATGCGGAGCATTCTGCACCTTTGGGGCGGCGCGATGCCCGTCTGATTTGCGCCGTTTTGGGCGCCAGTCGGCGGACATCGTGCCGTTTCCAGAGAATTTCGCCCCAGGTGTGGTGTTACAATTATGGACACGTGGTTTTTGACACAAAACAATGTTTATTCCATGAACTCAACTTAACCTTTTAAATAAACATTGGATCCCTTAACACCCCTTACTTCAAAGTTAACCCTGAAAATAATACAACACTAAATAATCCCTCAAAATATTCCTTCAAATATCCAAAAGACTTCCCCTTTAACAACAGGCATGAGGTTACATTCAATATACTTATCTTTGGATTTGCAGACATCAACAGACCAGTTCTGTGTTTTCTTCCTGCAAAACACCCAGACACTCCCAGCTTTCTCCTCAAACTGGCTTTCTCCTTTCAAGCTGCTCTCAGCAAACCGGCCAGGCACTTTCCAGCTGCTCTCAGCAAACCAGCCAGGCACTTTCCAGCTGTTCTCCTCAAACCAGCCAGGCACTTTCCAGCTGCTCTCCCCAAACCAGCCAGGCACTTTCCAGCTGCTCTCAGCAAACCAGCCAGGCACTTTCCAGCTGCTCTCAGCAAACCAGCCAGGCACTTTCCAGCTGCTCTCCTCAAACCAGCCAGGCACTTTCCAGCTGCTCTCCTCAAACCAGCCAGGCACTTTCCAGCTGCTATCAGCAAACCAGCCAGGCACTTTCCAGCTGCTCTCCTCAAACCAGCCAGGCACTTTCCAGCTGCTCTCCCCAAACCAGCCAGACACTTTCCAGCTGCTCTCAGCAAACCAGCCAGGCACTTTTCAGCTGCTCTCCTCAAACCAGCCAGGCACTTTCCAGCTGCTCTCAGCAAACCAGCCAGGCACTTTCCAGCTGCTCTCAGCAAACCAGCCAGGCACTTTCCAGCTGCTCTCCTCAAACCAGCCAGGCACTTTCCAGCAGCTCTCCTCAAACCAGCCAGGCACTTTCCAGCCGCTCTCAGCAAACCAGCCAGGCACTTTCCAGCTGCTCTCAGCAAACCAGCCAGGCACTTTCCAGCTGCTCTCAGCAAACCAGCCAGGCACTTTCCAGCTGCTCTCCCCAAACCAGCCAGGCACTTTCCAGCTGCTCTCCCCAAACCAGCCAGGCACTTTCCAGCTGCTCTCAGCAAACCAGCCAGGCACTTTTCAGCTGCTCTCTGCAAACCAGCCAGGCACTTTCCAGCTGCTCTCCTCAAACCAGCCGGGCACTTTCCAGCTGCTCTCAGCAAACCAGCCAGGCACTTTCCAGCTGCTCTCCTCAAACCAGCCAGGCACTTTCCAGCTGCTCTCAGCAAACCAGCCAGGCACTTTCCAGCTGCTCTCAGCAAACCAGCCAGGCACTTTCCAGCTGCTCTCAGCAAACCAGCCAGGCACTTTCCAGCTGCTCTCCTCAAACCAGCCAGACACTTTCCAGCTGCTCTCAGCAAACCAGCCAGGCACTTTCCAGCTGCTCTCAGCAAACCAGCCAGGCACTTTCCAGCTGCTCTCAGCAAACCAGCCAGGCACTTTCCAGCTGCTCTCCTCAAACCAGCCAGGCACTTTCCAGCTGCTCTCCTCAAACCAGCCAGGCACTTTTCAGCTGCTCTCAGCAAACCAGCCAGGCACTTTCCAGCTGCTCGCAGCAAACCAGCCAGGCACTTTCCAGCTGCTCTCCTCAAACCAGCCAAGCACTTTCCAGCTGCTCTCAGCAAACCAGCCAGGCACTTTTCAGCTGCTCTCCTCAAACCAGCCAGGCACTTTCCAGCTGCTCGCAGCAAACCAGCCAGACACTTTCCAGCTGCTCTCAGCAAACCAGCCAGGCACTTTTCAGCTGCTCTCAGCAAACCAGCCAGGCACTTTTCAGCTGCTCTCAGCAAACCAGCCAGGCACTTTCCAGCTGCTCTCCTCAAACCAGCCAGGCACTTTCCAGCTGCTCTCCCCAAACCAGCCAGGCACTTTCCAGCTGCTCTCCTCAAACCAGCCAGGCACTTTCCAGCTGCTCTCCTCAAACCAGCCGGGCACTTTCCAGCTGCTCTCAGCAAACCAGCCAGGCACTTTCCAGCTGCTCTCAGCAAACCAGCCAGGCACTTTCCAGCTGCTCTCAGCAAACCAGCCAGGCACTTTCCAGCTGCTCTCCTCAAACCAGCCAGGCACTTTTCAGCTGCTCTCAGCAAACCAGGCAGGCACTTTTCAGCTGCTCTCCTCAAACCAGCCAGGCACTTTCCAGCTGCTCGCAGCAAACCAGCCAGGCACTTTCCAGCAGCTCTCCCCAAACCAGCCAGGCACTTTCCAGCTGCTCTCCTCAAACCAGCCAGGCACTTTCCAGCTGCTCTCCTCAAACCAGCCAGGCACTTTTCAGCTGCTCTCAGCAAACCAGCCAGGCACTTTTCAGCTGCTCTCAGCAAACCAGCCAGGCACTTTCCAGCTGCTCTCAGCAAACCAGCCAGGCACTTTCCAGCTGCTCTCAGCAAACCGGCCAGGCACTTTCCAGCTGCTCTCCCCAAACCAGCCAGGCACTTTCCAGCTGCTCTCCTCAATCCAGCCAGGCACTTTCCAGCTGCTCTCCTCAAACCAGCCAGGCACTTTTCAGCTGCTCTCAGCAAACCAGCCAGGCACTTTTCAGCTGCTCTCAGCAAACCAGCCAGGCACTTTCCAGCTGCTCTCCTCAAACCAGCCAGGCACTTTCCAGCTGCTCTCAGCAAACCAGCCAGGCACTTTCCAGCTGCTCTCAGCAAACCAGCCAGGCACTTTCCAGCTGCTCTGCTCAAACCAGCCAGGCACTTTCCAGCTGCTCTCAGCAAACCAGCCAGGCACTTTTCAGCTGCTCTCCTCAAACCAGCCAGGCACTTTCCAGCTGCTCTCTGCAAACCAGCCAGGCACTTTCCAGCTGCTCTCAGCAAACCAGCCAGGCACTTTCCAGCTGCTCTGCTCAAACCAGCCAGGCACTTTCCAGCTGCTCTCAGCAAACCAGCCAGGCACTTTTCAGCTGCTCTCCTCAAACCAGCCAGGCACTTTCCAGCTGCTCTCCTCAAACCAGCCAGGCACTTTCCAGCTGCTCTCCTCAAACCAGCCAGGCACTTTCCAGCTGCTCTCAGCAAACCAGCCAGGCACTTTTCAGCTGCTCTCCTCAAACCAGCCAGGCACTTTCCAGCTGCTCTCCCCAAACCAGCCAGGCACTTTCCAGCTGCTCTCCTCAAACCGGCCAGGCACTTTCCAGCTGCTCGCAGCAAACCAGCCAGGCACTTTCCAGCTGCTATCCTCAAACCAGCCAGACACTTTCCAGCTGCTCTCAGCAAACCAGCCAGGCACTTTTCAGCTGCTCTCAGCAAACCAGCCAGGCACTTTCCAGCTGCTCTCAGCAAACCAGCCAGGCACTTTCCAGCTGCTCTGCTCAAACCAGCCAGGCACTTTCCAGCAGCTCTCAGCAAACAAGCCAGGCACTTTCCAGCTGCTCTGCTCAAACCAGCCAGGCACTTTCCAGCTGCTCTCCTCAAACCAGCCAGGCACTTTTCAGCTGCTCTCAGCAAACCAGCCAGGCACTTTCCTGCTGCTCTCCTCAAACCAGCCAGGCACTTTCCTGCTGCTCTCCTCAAACCAGCCAGGCACTTTTCAGCTGCTCTCAGCAAACCAGCCAGGCACTTTCCAGCTGCTCTCAGCAAACCAGCCGGGCACTTTCCAGCTGCTCTCCCCAAACCAGCCAGGCACTTTCCAGCTGCTCTCCTCAAACCAGCCAGGCACTTTTCAGCTGCTCTCCTCAAACCAGCCAGGCATTTTTCAGCTGCTCGCAGCAAACCAGCCAGGCACTTTCCAGCTGCTCTCCCCAAACCAGCCAGGCACTTTCCAGCTGCTCTCCTCAAACCAGCCAGGCACTTTTCAGCTGCTCTCCTCAAACCAGCCAGGCACTTTTCAGCTGCTCGCAGCAAACCAGCCAGGCACTTTCCAGCTGCTCTCCTCAAACCAGCCAGGCACTTTCCAGCTGCTCGCAGCAAACCGGCCAGGCACTTTCCAGCCGCTCTCCTCCAACCAGCCAGGCACTTTTCAGCTGCTCGCAGCAAACCAGCCAGGCACTTTTCAGCTGCTCGCAGCAAACCAGCCAGGCACTTTCCAGCTGCTCTCCTCAAACCAGCCAGTCACTTTCCAGCTGCTCGCAGCAAACCGGCCAGGCACTTTCCAGCTGCTCTCCTCCAACCAGCCAGGCACTTTTCAGCTGCTCGCAGCAAACCAGCCAGGCACTTTCCAGCTGCTCTCCTCAAACCAGCCAGGCACTTTCCAGCTGCTCTCCTCAAACCAGCCAGGCACTTTCCAGCCGCTCTCAGCAAACCAGCCAGGCACTTTTCAGCTGCTCACCTCAAACCAGCCAGACACTTTCCAGCTGCTCTCCTCAAACCAGCCAGGCACTTTCCAGCCGCTCTCAGCAAACCAGCCAGGCACTTTTCAGCTGCTCGCAGCAAACCAGCCAGGCACTTTTCAGCTGCTCGCAGCAAACCAGCCAGGCACTTTCCAGCTGCTCTCCTCAAACCAGCCAGGCACTTTCCAGCTGCTCTCCTCAAACCAGCCAGGCACTTTCCAGCCGCTCTCAGCAAACCAGCCAGGCACTTTTCAGCTGCTCACCTCAAACCAGCCAGACACTTTCCAGCTGCTCTCCTCAAACCAGCCAGACACTTTTCAGCTGCTCTCCCCAAACCAGCCAGGCACTTTCCAGCTGCTCTCCTCAAACCGGCCAGGCACTTTTCAGCTGCTCTCAGCAAACCAGCCAGACACTTTTCAGCTGCTCTCCCCAAACCAGCCAGGCACTTTCCAGCTGCTCTCCTCAAACCAGCCAGGCACTTTCCAGCTGCTCTCAGCAAACCAGCCAGGCACTTTCCAGCTGCTCTCCTCAAACCAGCCAGGCACTTTTCAGCTGCTCTCAGCAAACCAGCCAGGCACTTTCCAGCCGCTCTCAGCAAACCTGCCAGACACTTTCCAGCTGCTCTCCTCAAACCAGCCAGGCACTTTTCAGCTGCTCTCAGCAAACCAGCCAGACACTTTCCAGCTGCTCTCCTCAAACCAGCCAGGCACTTTTCAGCTGCTCTCAGCAAACCAGCCAGGCACTTTCCAGCCGCTCTCAGCAAACCAGCCAGGCACTTTCCAGCCGCTCTCAGCAAACCTGCCAGACACTTTCCAGCTGCTCTCCTCAAACCAGCCAGGCACTTTTCAGCTGCTCTCAGCAAACCAGCCAGGCACTTTCCAGCTGCTCTCCCCAAACCAGCCAGGCACTTTTCAGCTGCTCTCCTCAAACCAGCCAGGCACTTTCCAGCTGCTCTCCTCAAACCAGCCAGGCACTTTCCGGCTGCTCTCCCCAAACCAGCCAGGCACTTTCCAGCTGCTCTCCCCAAACCAGCCAGGCACTTTCCAGCTGCTCTGCTCAAACCAGCCAGGCACTTTCCAGCTGCTCTCCTCAAACCAGCCAGGCACTTTCCAGCTGCTCTCCCCAAACCAGCCAGACACTTTTCAGCTGCTCTCAGCAAACCAGCCAGACACTTTCCAGCTGCTCTCCCCAAACCAGCCAGGCACTTTCCAGCTGCTCTCCTCAAACCAGCCAGGCACTTTCCAGCTGCTCTCCCCAAACCAGCCAGGCACTTTCCAGCTGCTCTCCTCAAACCAGCCAGGCACTTTCCAGCTGCTCTCCCCAAACCAGCCAGACACTTTTCAGCTGCTCTCAGCAAACCAGCCAGACACTTTCCAGCTGCTCTCCTCAAACCAGCCAGGCACTTTTCAGCTGCTCTCAGCAAACCAGCCAGGCACTTTCCAGCTGCTCTCCCCAAACCAGCCAGGCACTTTCCAGCTGCTCTCCCCAAACCAGCCAGGCACTTTCCAGCTGCTCTCCTCAAACCAGCCAGGCACTTTCCAGCTGCTCTCCCCAAACCAGCCAGACACTTTTCAGCTGCTCTCAGCAAACCAGCCAGACACTTTCCAGCTGCTCTCAGCAAACCAGCCAGGCACTTTCCAGCTGCTCTCCCCAAACCAGCCAGGCACTTTCCAGCTGCTCTCAGCAAACCAGCCAGGCACTTTCCAGCTGCTCTCAGCAAACCAGCCAGGCACTTTCCAGCTGCTCTCCTCAAACCAGCCAGGCACTTTCCAGCTGCTCTCAGCAAACCAGCCAGGCACTTTCCAGCTGCTCTCTGCAAACCTGCCAGGCACTTTCCAGCTGCTCTCAGCAAACCAGCCAGGCACTTTCCAGCTGCTCGCAGCAAACCAGCCAGGCACTTTTCAGCTGCTCGCAGCAAACCAGCCAGGCACTTTCCAGCTGCTCTCAGCAAACCAGCCAGGCACTTTCCAGCTGCTCTCCTCAAACCAGCCAGGCACTTTCCAGCAGCTCTCCTCAAACCAGCCAGGCACTTTCCAGCCGCTCTCAGCAAACCAGCCAGGCACTTTCCAGCTGCTCTCAGCAAACCAGCCAGGCACTTTCCAGCTGCTCTCAGCAAACCAGCCAGGCACTTTCCAGCTGCTCTCCCCAAACCAGCCAGGCACTTTCCAGCTGCTCTCCCCAAACCAGCCAGGCACTTTCCAGCTGCTCTCAGCAAACCAGCCAGGCACTTTTCAGCTGCTCTCTGCAAACCAGCCAGGCACTTTCCAGCTGCTCTCCTCAAACCAGCCGGGCACTTTCCAGCTGCTCTCAGCAAACCAGCCAGGCACTTTCCAGCTGCTCTCCTCAAACCAGCCAGGCACTTTCCAGCTGCTCTCAGCAAACCAGCCAGGCACTTTCCAGCTGCTCTCAGCAAACCAGCCAGGCACTTTCCAGCTGCTCTCAGCAAACCAGCCAGGCACTTTCCAGCTGCTCTCCTCAAACCAGCCAGACACTTTCCAGCTGCTCTCAGCAAACCAGCCAGGCACTTTCCAGCTGCTCTCAGCAAACCAGCCAGGCACTTTCCAGCTGCTCTCAGCAAACCAGCCAGGCACTTTCCAGCTGCTCTCCTCAAACCAGCCAGGCACTTTCCAGCTGCTCTCCTCAAACCAGCCAGGCACTTTTCAGCTGCTCTCAGCAAACCAGCCAGGCACTTTCCAGCTGCTCGCAGCAAACCAGCCAGGCACTTTCCAGCTGCTCTCCTCAAACCAGCCAAGCACTTTCCAGCTGCTCTCAGCAAACCAGCCAGGCACTTTTCAGCTGCTCTCCTCAAACCAGCCAGGCACTTTCCAGCTGCTCGCAGCAAACCAGCCAGACACTTTCCAGCTGCTCTCAGCAAACCAGCCAGGCACTTTTCAGCTGCTCTCAGCAAACCAGCCAGGCACTTTTCAGCTGCTCTCAGCAAACCAGCCAGGCACTTTCCAGCTGCTCTCCTCAAACCAGCCAGGCACTTTCCAGCTGCTCTCCCCAAACCAGCCAGGCACTTTCCAGCTGCTCTCCTCAAACCAGCCAGGCACTTTCCAGCTGCTCTCCTCAAACCAGCCGGGCACTTTCCAGCTGCTCTCAGCAAACCAGCCAGGCACTTTCCAGCTGCTCTCAGCAAACCAGCCAGGCACTTTCCAGCTGCTCTCAGCAAACCAGCCAGGCACTTTCCAGCTGCTCTCCTCAAACCAGCCAGGCACTTTTCAGCTGCTCTCAGCAAACCAGGCAGGCACTTTTCAGCTGCTCTCCTCAAACCAGCCAGGCACTTTCCAGCTGCTCGCAGCAAACCAGCCAGGCACTTTCCAGCAGCTCTCCCCAAACCAGCCAGGCACTTTCCAGCTGCTCTCCTCAAACCAGCCAGGCACTTTCCAGCTGCTCTCCTCAAACCAGCCAGGCACTTTTCAGCTGCTCTCAGCAAACCAGCCAGGCACTTTTCAGCTGCTCTCAGCAAACCAGCCAGGCACTTTCCAGCTGCTCTCAGCAAACCAGCCAGGCACTTTCCAGCTGCTCTCAGCAAACCGGCCAGGCACTTTCCAGCTGCTCTCCCCAAACCAGCCAGGCACTTTCCAGCTGCTCTCCTCAATCCAGCCAGGCACTTTCCAGCTGCTCTCCTCAAACCAGCCAGGCACTTTTCAGCTGCTCTCAGCAAACCAGCCAGGCACTTTTCAGCTGCTCTCAGCAAACCAGCCAGGCACTTTCCAGCTGCTCTCCTCAAACCAGCCAGGCACTTTCCAGCTGCTCTCAGCAAACCAGCCAGGCACTTTCCAGCTGCTCTCAGCAAACCAGCCAGGCACTTTCCAGCTGCTCTGCTCAAACCAGCCAGGCACTTTCCAGCTGCTCTCAGCAAACCAGCCAGGCACTTTTCAGCTGCTCTCCTCAAACCAGCCAGGCACTTTCCAGCTGCTCTCTGCAAACCAGCCAGGCACTTTCCAGCTGCTCTCAGCAAACCAGCCAGGCACTTTCCAGCTGCTCTGCTCAAACCAGCCAGGCACTTTCCAGCTGCTCTCAGCAAACCAGCCAGGCACTTTTCAGCTGCTCTCCTCAAACCAGCCAGGCACTTTCCAGCTGCTCTCCTCAAACCAGCCAGGCACTTTCCAGCTGCTCTCCTCAAACCAGCCAGGCACTTTCCAGCTGCTCTCAGCAAACCAGCCAGGCACTTTTCAGCTGCTCTCCTCAAACCAGCCAGGCACTTTCCAGCTGCTCTCCCCAAACCAGCCAGGCACTTTCCAGCTGCTCTCCTCAAACCGGCCAGGCACTTTCCAGCTGCTCGCAGCAAACCAGCCAGGCACTTTCCAGCTGCTATCCTCAAACCAGCCAGACACTTTCCAGCTGCTCTCAGCAAACCAGCCAGGCACTTTTCAGCTGCTCTCAGCAAACCAGCCAGGCACTTTCCAGCTGCTCTCAGCAAACCAGCCAGGCACTTTCCAGCTGCTCTGCTCAAACCAGCCAGGCACTTTCCAGCAGCTCTCAGCAAACAAGCCAGGCACTTTCCAGCTGCTCTGCTCAAACCAGCCAGGCACTTTCCAGCTGCTCTCCTCAAACCAGCCAGGCACTTTTCAGCTGCTCTCAGCAAACCAGCCAGGCACTTTCCTGCTGCTCTCCTCAAACCAGCCAGGCACTTTCCTGCTGCTCTCCTCAAACCAGCCAGGCACTTTTCAGCTGCTCTCAGCAAACCAGCCAGGCACTTTCCAGCTGCTCTCAGCAAACCAGCCGGGCACTTTCCAGCTGCTCTCCCCAAACCAGCCAGGCACTTTCCAGCTGCTCTCCTCAAACCAGCCAGGCACTTTTCAGCTGCTCTCCTCAAACCAGCCAGGCATTTTTCAGCTGCTCGCAGCAAACCAGCCAGGCACTTTCCAGCTGCTCTCCCCAAACCAGCCAGGCACTTTCCAGCTGCTCTCCTCAAACCAGCCAGGCACTTTTCAGCTGCTCTCCTCAAACCAGCCAGGCACTTTTCAGCTGCTCGCAGCAAACCAGCCAGGCACTTTCCAGCTGCTCTCCTCAAACCAGCCAGGCACTTTCCAGCTGCTCGCAGCAAACCGGCCAGGCACTTTCCAGCCGCTCTCCTCCAACCAGCCAGGCACTTTTCAGCTGCTCGCAGCAAACCAGCCAGGCACTTTTCAGCTGCTCGCAGCAAACCAGCCAGGCACTTTCCAGCTGCTCTCCTCAAACCAGCCAGTCACTTTCCAGCTGCTCGCAGCAAACCGGCCAGGCACTTTCCAGCTGCTCTCCTCCAACCAGCCAGGCACTTTTCAGCTGCTCGCAGCAAACCAGCCAGGCACTTTCCAGCTGCTCTCCTCAAACCAGCCAGGCACTTTCCAGCTGCTCTCCTCAAACCAGCCAGGCACTTTCCAGCCGCTCTCAGCAAACCAGCCAGGCACTTTTCAGCTGCTCACCTCAAACCAGCCAGACACTTTCCAGCTGCTCTCCTCAAACCAGCCAGGCACTTTCCAGCCGCTCTCAGCAAACCAGCCAGGCACTTTTCAGCTGCTCGCAGCAAACCAGCCAGGCACTTTTCAGCTGCTCGCAGCAAACCAGCCAGGCACTTTCCAGCTGCTCTCCTCAAACCAGCCAGGCACTTTCCAGCTGCTCTCCTCAAACCAGCCAGGCACTTTCCAGCCGCTCTCAGCAAACCAGCCAGGCACTTTTCAGCTGCTCACCTCAAACCAGCCAGACACTTTCCAGCTGCTCTCCTCAAACCAGCCAGACACTTTTCAGCTGCTCTCCCCAAACCAGCCAGGCACTTTCCAGCTGCTCTCCTCAAACCGGCCAGGCACTTTTCAGCTGCTCTCAGCAAACCAGCCAGACACTTTTCAGCTGCTCTCCCCAAACCAGCCAGGCACTTTCCAGCTGCTCTCCTCAAACCAGCCAGGCACTTTCCAGCTGCTCTCAGCAAACCAGCCAGGCACTTTCCAGCTGCTCTCCTCAAACCAGCCAGGCACTTTTCAGCTGCTCTCAGCAAACCAGCCAGGCACTTTCCAGCCGCTCTCAGCAAACCTGCCAGACACTTTCCAGCTGCTCTCCTCAAACCAGCCAGGCACTTTTCAGCTGCTCTCAGCAAACCAGCCAGACACTTTCCAGCTGCTCTCCTCAAACCAGCCAGGCACTTTTCAGCTGCTCTCAGCAAACCAGCCAGGCACTTTCCAGCCGCTCTCAGCAAACCAGCCAGGCACTTTCCAGCCGCTCTCAGCAAACCTGCCAGACACTTTCCAGCTGCTCTCCTCAAACCAGCCAGGCACTTTTCAGCTGCTCTCAGCAAACCAGCCAGGCACTTTCCAGCTGCTCTCCCCAAACCAGCCAGGCACTTTTCAGCTGCTCTCCTCAAACCAGCCAGGCACTTTCCAGCTGCTCTCCTCAAACCAGCCAGGCACTTTCCGGCTGCTCTCCCCAAACCAGCCAGGCACTTTCCAGCTGCTCTCCCCAAACCAGCCAGGCACTTTCCAGCTGCTCTGCTCAAACCAGCCAGGCACTTTCCAGCTGCTCTCCTCAAACCAGCCAGGCACTTTCCAGCTGCTCTCCCCAAACCAGCCAGACACTTTTCAGCTGCTCTCAGCAAACCAGCCAGACACTTTCCAGCTGCTCTCCCCAAACCAGCCAGGCACTTTCCAGCTGCTCTCCTCAAACCAGCCAGGCACTTTCCAGCTGCTCTCCCCAAACCAGCCAGGCACTTTCCAGCTGCTCTCCTCAAACCAGCCAGGCACTTTCCAGCTGCTCTCCCCAAACCAGCCAGACACTTTTCAGCTGCTCTCAGCAAACCAGCCAGACACTTTCCAGCTGCTCTCCTCAAACCAGCCAGGCACTTTTCAGCTGCTCTCAGCAAACCAGCCAGGCACTTTCCAGCTGCTCTCCCCAAACCAGCCAGGCACTTTCCAGCTGCTCTCCCCAAACCAGCCAGGCACTTTCCAGCTGCTCTCCTCAAACCAGCCAGGCACTTTCCAGCTGCTCTCCCCAAACCAGCCAGACACTTTTCAGCTGCTCTCAGCAAACCAGCCAGACACTTTCCAGCTGCTCTCAGCAAACCAGCCAGGCACTTTCCAGCTGCTCTCCCCAAACCAGCCAGGCACTTTCCAGCTGCTCTCAGCAAACCAGCCAGGCACTTTCCAGCTGCTCTCAGCAAACCAGCCAGGCACTTTCCAGCTGCTCTCCTCAAACCAGCCAGGCACTTTCCAGCTGCTCTCAGCAAACCAGCCAGGCACTTTCCAGCTGCTCTCTGCAAACCTGCCAGGCACTTTCCAGCTGCTCTCAGCAAACCAGCCAGGCACTTTCCAGCTGCTCGCAGCAAACCAGCCAGGCACTTTTCAGCTGCTCGCAGCAAACCAGCCAGGCACTTTCCAGCTGCTCTCCTCAAACCAGCCAGGCACTTTCCAGCTGCTCTCCTCAAACCAGCCAGGCACTTTCCAGCTGCTCTCAGCAAACCTGCCAGGCACTTTTCAGCTGCTCTGCTCAAACCAGCCAGGCACTTTCCAGCTGCTCTCCTCAAACCAGCCAGGCACTTTTCAGCTGCTCTCAGCAAACCAGCCAGGCACTTTCCAGCTGCTCTCCCCAAACCAGCCAGGCACTTTCCAGCTGCTCTCCCCAAACCAGCCAGGCACTTTCCAGCTGCTCTCAGCAAACCAACCAGGCACTTTTCAGCTGCTCTCCTCAAACCAGCCAGGCACTTTTCAGCTGCTCTCAGCAAAACACACAAACACCCCCAAGCTGCTCCCTCAAATGGAAACGAAAAGCAGAAGTGATCTCAGCCCAGCTCCCCCCCCCGCCCCCCCCCCCCCCCTCCCCCCGCCTCCGACATCACTTCAGTAACATGATCAGCTTCATTTGTTAAAGGTACATTGCTTAAACATCCAATTCTTGAAGGCACCCTGGCATGGCACAGGTGCACAAGGTGAAAGTTGCCCGATTGGAATCAGTGAGGGTCAGCAAGCACAGTGATGGTGGGTGTGCAGGACCGGCTGTGAGTTAGGATTCAGGTGGCAGCATTGTAGGTGAGTTGTGGGGGTAGTGAGTGGCAGCCTGTCCAGCAGAATATTAAAGTGGTCAGGACTGGAGGCAATAAAAGCATGCAGGACTATGCTTGCAAACAATCCGGTTCGACACAATGTACAAGAGCTTTCACCCTTTCCACTTGCAGAATCTTGATGGAGTTAGCATCGATTTTCAAATTGATTTTTCCAATGTTCTCTGTCAAAAGCTTGTGTAAGGATTTTACTCATTTCCGTCTTGTCATGAAGTTAGTTTTTAATCTGTTGTCGGGATTTGAACACCAAACAAACACCACAAAGTGCTTCACCGGGAGTGCTATCAGACACAACCTGACACAGACCGGGAGGGGTTTAGCTCACTGGGCTAAATCGCTGGTTTTGAAAGCAGACCAAGGCAGGCCAGCAGCACGGTTCAATTCCCGTACCAGCCTCCCCGAACAGGCGCTGGAATGTGGCGACTAGGGGTTTTTCACAGTAACTTCATTTGAAGCCTACCTGTGACAATAAGCGATTTTCATTTTCATCAAAGACATGGCCGCAGGTGGGTAAAGGAGAATAGTGAGGGAGAGAGATGGAGGGGTTTAGGGAGGATAGTGAGGGACGGTGATGGAGGGGTTTAGGGAGGATAGTGAGGGAGAGAGACGGAGGGGTTTAGGGAGGATAATGAGGGAGAGAGACGGAGGGGTTTAGGGAGGATAGTGAGGGACGGAGATGGAGGGGTTTAGGGAGGATAGTGAGGGAGAGAGAGGGAGGATAGTGAGGGAGAGAGACGGGGGGGGATAGTGAGGGAGAGAGACGGAGGGGTTTAGGGAGGATAGTGAGGTACAGAGACGGAGGGGTTTAGGGAGGATAGTGAGGGAGAGAGATGGAGGGGTTTAGGGAGGATAGTGAGGGACGGAGATGGAGGGGTTTAGGGAGGATAGTGAGGGAGAGAGACGGAGGGGTTTAGGGAGGATAGTGAGGGAGAGAGACGGAGGGGTTTAGGGGGGATAGTGAGGGAGAGAGACGGAGGGGTTTAGGGAGGATAGTGAGGTACGGAGATGGAGGGGTTTAGGGGGGATAGTGAGGGAGAGAGATGGAGGGGTTTAGGGAGGATAGTGAGGGAGAGAGATGGAGGGGTTTAGGGAGGATAGTGAGGGACGGAGATGGAGGGGTTTAGGGAGGATAGTGAGGGAGAGAGACGGAGGGGTTTAGGGAGGATAGTGAGGGAGAGAGACGGAGGGGTTTAGGGGGGATAGTGAGGGAGAGAGACGGAGGGGTTTAGGGAGGATAGTGAGGTACGGAGATGGAGGGGTTTAGGGGGGATAGTGAGGGAGAGAGACGGAGGGGTTTAGGGGGGATAGTGTGGTAGGGAGACGGAGGGGTTTAGGGAGGATAGTGAGGGAGAGAGATGGAGGGGTTTAGGGAGGATAGTGAGGGAGAGAGACGGAGGGGTTTAGGGAGGATAGTGAGGGAGAGAGACGGAGGGGTTTAGGGAGGATAGTGAGGGAGAGAGATGGAGGGGTTTATGGAGAATAGTGAGGTACGGAGATGGAGGGGTTTAGGGAGGATAGTGAGGGAGAGAGATGGAGGGGTTTAGGGGGATAGTGAGGGAGAGAGACGGAGGGGTTTAGGGGCGATAGTGAGGGAGAGAGACGGAGGGGTTTAGGCAGGATAGTGAGGGAGAGAGATGGAGGGGTTTAGGGAGGATAGTGAGGGAGAGAGATGGAGGGGTTTAGGGAGGACAGTGAGGTACGGAGATGGAGGGGTTTAGGGAGGATAGTGAGGGAGAGAGATGGAGGGGTTTAGGGGGGATAGTGAGGGAGAGAGACGGAGGGGTTTAGGGGCGATAGTGAGGGAGAGAGACGGAGGGGTTTAGGCAGGATAGTGAGGGAGAGAGTTGGAGGGGTTTAGGGAGGATAGTGAGGGAGAGAGATGGAGGGGTTTAGGGAGGACAGTGAGGTACGGAGATGGAGGGGTTTAGGGAGGATAGTGAGGGAGAGAGATGGAGGGGTTTAGGGGGGATAGTGAGGGAGAGAGACGGAGGGGTTTAGGGGCGATAGTGAGGGAGAGAGACGGAGGGGTTTAGGCAGGATAGTGAGGGAGAGAGATGGAGGGGTTTAGGGAGGATAGTGAGGGAGAGAGATGGAGGGGTTTAGGGAGGACAGTGAGGTACGGAGATGGAGGGGTTTAGGGAGGATAGTGAGGGAGAGAGATGGAGGGGTTTAGGGGGGATAGTGAGGGAGAGAGACGGAGGGGTTTAGGCAGGATAGTGAGGGAGAGAGATGGAGGGGTTTAGGGAGGAAAGTGAGGTTGGGAGATGGAGGGGTTTAGGGAGGATAGTGAGGTAGGGAGATGGAGGGGTTTAGGGAGGACAGTGAGGTAGGGAGATGGAGGGGTTTAGGGAGGACAGTGGGGTAGGGAGATGGAGGGGTTTAGGGAGGAAAGTGAGGTTGGGAGATGGAGGGGTTTAGGGAGGACAGTGAGGGAGAGAGAGATGGAGGGGTTTAGGGAGGATAGTGAGGTAGGGAGATGGAGGGGTTTAGGGAGGATAGTGAGGTTGGGAGATGGAGGGGTTTAGGGAGGACAGTGAGGGAGATAGAGATGGAGGGGTTTAGGGAGGATAGTGAGGTAGGGAGATGGAGGGGTTTAGGGAGGATAGTGAGGTTGGGAGATGGAGGGGTTTAGGGAGGATAGTGATGTAGAGAGATGGAGGGGTTTAGGGAGGACAGTGAGGGAGAGAGAGATGGAGGGGTTTAGGGAGGATAGTGAGGTAGGGAGATGGAGGGGTTTAGGGAGGATAGTGAGGTTGGGAGATGGAGGGGTTTAGGGAGGACAGTGATGTAGAGAGATGGAGGGGTTTAGGGGGATAGTGAGGGAGAGAGAGACTGAGGGGTTTAGGGAGGATAGTGAGGGAGAAAGATGGAGGGGTTTAGGGAGGATAGTGAGGTAGGGAGATGGAGGAGTTTAGGGAGGATAGTGAGGGAGAGAGGGATGAAGGGTTTTAGGGAGGATAGTGAGGGAGAGAGAGACGGAGGGGTTTAGGGAGGATAGTGAGGTTGGGAGATGGAGGAGTTAAGGGAGGATAGTGAGGTTGGGAGATGGATGGGTTTAGGGAGGATAGTGAGGGAGAAAGATGGAGGGGTTTCGGGAGAATTGTGAGGTAGGGAGATGGAGGGGTTTGTGGAGGATAGTGAGGTATGGAGATGGAGGGCTTTAGGGAGGATAGTGAGGTACGGAGATGGAGGGCTTTACGGAGGATAGTGAGGGAGAGAGACGGGGTTTAGGGAGGATAGTGAGGTACGGAGATGGAGGGGTTTAGGGAGGATAGTGGGGGAGGGAGACGGAGGGGTTTAGGGAGGATAGTGAGGTACGGACATGGAGGGGTTTAGGCAGGATAGTGAGGGAGAGAGACGGAGGGGTTTAGGGAGGATAGTGAGGTACGGAGATGGAGGGGTTTAGGGAGGATTGTGAGGGAGAGAAACGGAGGGTTTTAGGGAGATTAGTGAGGTACGGAGATGGAGGGGTTTATGGAGGATAGTGAGGTAGGGTGATGGAGGGGTTTAGGGAGGATAGTGAGGTAGGGAGATGGAGGGGTTTAGGGAGCTAGTAAGGTCGGGAGATGGAGGGGTTTACGGAGGATAGTGAGGGATAGAGACGGAGAGGTTTAGGGCGGATAGTGAGAGAAAGAGACGGAGGGGTTTAGGGAGGATAGTGATGTAGGGAGATGGAGGGGCTTAGGGAGGATAGTGAGGTATTGAGATGGAGGGGTTTAGGGAGGATAGTGAGGTAGGGAGATGGAGGGGCTTAGGGAGGATAGTGAGGTACGGAGATGGAGGGGTTTAGGGGAGATAATGTGGTAGGGAGATGGAGGGGTTTAGGGAGGATAGTGAGGGAGAGAGACGGAGGTGTTTAGGGAGGATAGTGAGGGACGGAGTTGGAGGGGTTTAGGGAGGATAGTGAGGGAGAGAGGCGGAGGGGTTTAGGGAGGATAGTGAGCTGGGAGATGGAGGGGTTTAGGGAGGACAGTGAGGTAGGGAGATGGAGGGGTTTAGGGAGATAGTGAGGTAGGGAGATGGAGGGGTTTAGGGAGGATAGTGAGGTACGGAGACGGAGGGGTTTAGGGAGGATAGTGAGAGAGCGAGACGGAGGGGTTTAGGGAGGATAGTGAGGTACGGAGATGGAGGGGTTTAGGGAGGATAGTGAGGTAGGGAGATGGAGGGGTTTAGGGAGGATAGTGAGGTTGGGAGATGGAGGGGTTTAGGGAGGACAGTGAGGGAGAGAGAGATGGAGGGGTTTAGGGAGGATAGTGAGGTGCGGAGATGGAGGGGTTTAGGGTGGATAGTGAGGTAGGGAGATGGAGGGGTTTAGGGAGGATAGTGAGGGAGAGAGACGGAGGGGTTTAGGGAGGATAGTGAGGTAGGGAGATGGAGGGGTTTAGGGAGGATAGTGAGGGAGAGAGACGGAGGGGTTTAGGGAGGATAGTGAGGTAGAGAGATGGAGGGGTTTAGGGAGGATAGTGAGGGAGAGAGACGGAGGGGTTTAGGGAGGATAGTGAGGTAGGGAGATGGAGGGGTTTAGGGAGGGTAGTGAGGGAGAGAGACGGAGGGGTTTAGGGAGGATAGTGAGGTAGGGAGATGGAGGGGTTTAGGGAGTATAGTGAGGGAGAGAGACGGAGGGGCTTAGGGAGGATAGTGAGGGAGAGAGACGGAGGGGTTTGGGAGGATAGTGAGGTACGGAGATGGAGGGGTTTAGGGAGGATAGTGAGGGAGAGAGACGGAGGGGCTTAGGGAGGATAGTGAGGTACGGAGATGGAGGGGTTTAGGGGAGATAGTGTGGTAGGGAGATGGAGGGGTTTAGGGAGGATAGTCAGGGAGAGAGACGGAGAGGTTTAGGGAGGATAGTGAGGTAGGGAGATGGAGGGGTTTAGGAAGGTTTGTGAGGGAGAGAGACGGAGGGGTTTAGGGAGTATAGTGAGGTAGGGAGATGGAGGGGTTTAGGGAGGATAGTGAGATGGGGAGATGGAGGGGGTTAGGGAGGATAGTGAGGTAGGGAGATGGAGGGGTTTAGGGAGTATAGTGAGGTAGGGAGATGGAGGGGTTTAGGGAGGATAGTGAGGTAGGGAGATGGAGGGGTTTAGGGAGGATAGTGAGGTCGGGAGATGGAGGGGTTTAGGGAGGATAGTGCGGGAGAGAGAAATGGAGGGGTTTAGGGAGGATAGTGAGGGAGAGATACGGAGGGGCTTAGGGTGGATAGTGAGGGAGAGAGGCGGAGGGGTTTAGGGAGGATAGTGAGGGAGGGAGATGAAGGAGTTTAGGGGGGATAGTGAGGTCGGGAGATGGAGGGGTTTAGGGAGCATAGTGAGGTAGGGAGATGGAGGGGTTTAGGGAGGATAGTGAGGGAGAGAGATGGAGGGGTTTAGGGAGGACAGTGAGGTACGGAGATGGAGGGGTTTAGGGAGGATAGTGAGGGAGAGAGATGGAGGGGTTTAGGGGGGATAGTGAGGGAGAGAGACGGAGGGGTTTAGGGGCGATAGTGAGGGAGAGAGACGGAGGGGTTTAGGCAGGATAGTGAGGGAGAGAGATGGAGGGGTTTAGGGAGGATAGTGAGGGAGAGAGATGGAGGGGTTTAGGGAGGACAGTGAGGTACGGAGATGGAGGGGTTTAGGGAGGATAGTGAGGGAGAGAGATGGAGGGGTTTAGGGGGGATAGTGAGGGAGAGAGACGGAGGGGTTTAGGCAGGATAGTGAGGGAGAGAGATGGAGGGGTTTAGGGAGGAAAGTGAGGTTGGGAGATGGAGGGGTTTAGGGAGGATAGTGAGGTAGGGAGATGGAGGGGTTTAGGGAGGACAGTGAGGTAGGGAGATGGAGGGGTTTAGGGAGGACAGTGGGGTAGGGAGATGGAGGGGTTTAGGGAGGAAAGTGAGGTTGGGAGATGGAGGGGTTTAGGGAGGACAGTGAGGGAGAGAGAGATGGAGGGGTTTAGGGAGGATAGTGAGGTAGAGAGATGGAGGGGTTTAGGGAGGATAGTGAGGTTGGGAGATGGAGGGGTTTAGGGAGGACAGTGAGGGAGATAGAGATGGAGGGGTTTAGGGAGGATAGTGAGGTAGGGAGATGGAGGGGTTTAGGGAGGATAGTGAGGTTGGGAGATGGAGGGGTTTAGGGAGGATAGTGATGTAGAGAGATGGAGGGGTTTAGGGAGGACAGTGAGGGAGAGAGAGATGGAGGGGTTTAGGGAGGATAGTGAGGTAGGGAGATGGAGGGGTTTAGGGAGGATAGTGAGGTTGGGAGATGGAGGGGTTTAGGGAGGACAGTGATGTAGAGAGATGGAGGGGTTTAGGGGGATAGTGAGGGAGAGAGAGACTGAGGGGTTTAGGGAGGATAGTGAGGGAGAAAGATGGAGGGGTTTAGGGAGGATAGTGAGGTAGGGAGATGGAGGAGTTTAGGGAGGATAGTGAGGGAGAGAGGGATGAAGGGTTTTAGGGAGGATAGTGAGGGAGAGAGAGACGGAGGGGTTTAGGGAGGATAGTGAGGTTGGGAGATGGAGGGGTTAAGGGAGGATAGTGAGGTTGGGAGATGGATGGGTTTAGGGAGGATAGTGAGGGAGAAAGATGGAGGGGTTTCGGGAGAATTGTGAGGTAGGGAGATGGAGGGGTTTGTGGAGGATAGTGAGGTATGGAGATGGAGGGCTTTAGGGAGGATAGTGAGGTACGGAGATGGAGGGCTTTACGGAGGATAGTGAGGGAGAGAGACGGGGTTTAGGGAGGATAGTGAGGTACGGAGATGGAGGGGTTTAGGGAGGATAGTGGGGGAGGGAGACGGAGGGGTTTAGGGAGGATAGTGAGGTACGGACATGGAGGGGTTTAGGCAGGATAGTGAGGGAGAGAGACGGAGGGGTTTAGGGAGGATAGTGAGGTACGGAGATGGAGGGGTTTAGGGAGGATTGTGAGGGAGAGAAACGGAGGGTTTTAGGGAGATTAGTGAGGTACGGAGATGGAGGGGTTTATGGAGGATAGTGAGGTAGGGTGATGGAGGGGTTTAGGGAGGATAGTGAGGTAGGGAGATGGAGGGGTTTAGGGAGCTAGTAAGGTCGGGAGATGGAGGGGTTTACGGAGGATAGTGAGGGATAGAGACGGAGAGGTTTAGGGCGGATAGTGAGAGAAAGAGACGGAGGGGTTTAGGGAGGATAGTGATGTAGGGAGATGGAGGGGCTTAGGGAGGATAGTGAGGTATTGAGATGGAGGGGTTTAGGGAGGATAGTGAGGTAGGGAGATGGAGGGGCTTAGGGAGGATAGTGAGGTACGGAGATGGAGGGGTTTAGGGGAGATAATGTGGTAGGGAGATGGAGGGGTTTAGGGAGGATAGTGAGGGAGAGAGACGGAGGTGTTTAGGGAGGATAGTGAGGGACGGAGATGGAGGGGTTTAGGGAGGATAGTGAGGGAGAGAGGCGGAGGGGTTTAGGGAGGATAGTGAGCTGGGAGATGGAGGGGTTTAGGGAGGACAGTGAGGTAGGGAGATGGAGGGGTTTAGGGAGATAGTGAGGTAGGGAGATGGAGGGGTTTAGGGAGGATAGTGAGGTACGGAGACGGAGGGGTTTAGGGAGGATAGTGAGAGAGAGAGACGGAGGGGTTTAGGGAGGATAGTGAGGTACGGAGATGGAGGGGTTTAGGGAGGATAGTGAGGTAGGGAGATGGAGGGGTTTAGGGAGGATAGTGAGGTTGGGAGATGGAGGGGTTTAGGGAGGACAGTGAGGGAGAGAGAGATGGAGGGGTTTAGGGAGGATAGTGAGGTGCGGAGATGGAGGGGTTTAGGGTGGATAGTGAGGTAGGGAGATGGAGGGGTTTAGGGAGGATAGTGAGGGAGAGAGACGGAGGGGTTTAGGGAGGATAGTGAGGTAGGGAGATGGAGGGGTTTAGGGAGGATAGTGAG
Organism: Scyliorhinus torazame; assembly: GCF_047496885.1. Classification (NCBI taxonomy): domain Eukaryota; kingdom Metazoa; phylum Chordata; class Chondrichthyes; order Carcharhiniformes; family Scyliorhinidae; genus Scyliorhinus; species Scyliorhinus torazame. Next base: position 393,594,405 of record NC_092708.1, on the reverse strand, counting down.
GGAGAGAGACGGAGGGGTTTAGGGAGGATAGTGAGGTAGAGAGATGGAGGGGTTTAGGGAGGATAGTGAGGGAGAGAGACGGAGGGGTTTAGGGAGGATAGTGAGGTAGGGAGATGGAGGGGTTTAGGGAGGGTAGTGAGGGAGAGAGACGGAGGGGTTTAGGGAGGATAGTGAGGTAGGGAGATGGAGGGGTTTAGGGAGTATAGTGAGGGAGAGAGACGGAGGGGCTTAGGGAGGATAGTGAGGGAGAGAGACGGAGGGGTTTGGGAGGATAGTGAGGTACGGAGATGGAGGGGTTTAGGGAGGATAGTGAGGGAGAGAGACGGAGGGGCTTAGGGAGGATAGTGAGGTACGGAGATGGAGGGGTTTAGGGGAGATAGTGTGGTAGGGAGATGGAGGGGTTTAGGGAGGATAGTCAGGGAGAGAGACGGAGAGGTTTAGGGAGGATAGTGAGGTAGGGAGATGGAGGGGTTTAGGAAGGTTTGTGAGGGAGAGAGACGGAGGGGTTTAGGGAGGATAGTGAGATGGGGAGATGGAGGGGGTTAGGGAGGATAGTGAGGTAGGGAGATGGAGGGGTTTAGGGAGTATAGTGAGGTAGGGAGATGGAGGGGTTTAGGGAGGATAGTGAGGTAGGGAGATGGAGGGGTTTAGGGAGGATAGTGAGGTCGGGAGATGGAGGGGTTTAGGGAGGATAGTGCGGGAGAGAGAAATGGAGGGGTTTAGGGAGGATAGTGAGGGAGAGATACGGAGGGGCTTAGGGTGGATAGTGAGGGAGAGAGGCGGAGGGGTTTAGGGAGGATAGTGAGGGAGGGAGATGAAGGAGTTTAGGGGGGATAGTGAGGTCGGGAGATGGAGGGGTTTAGGGAGCATAGTGAGGTAGGGAGATGGAGGGGTTTAGGGAGGATAGTGAGGTAGGGAGATGGAGGGGTTTAGGGAGGATAGTGAGGTCGGGAGATGGAGGGGTTTAGGGAGGATAGTGCGGGAGAGAGAAATGGAGGGGTTTAGGGAGGATAGTGAGGTACGGAGATGGAGGGGTTTAGGGAGGATAGTGAGGGAGGGAGACGGAGGGGTTTAGGGAGGATAGTGAGAGAGATAAACGGCGGAGTTTAGGGAGGATTGTGAGGGAGAGAGATGGAGGGGTTAAGGGAGGATAGTGAGGTCGGGAGATGGAGGGGTTTAGGGAGCATAGTGAGGTAGGGAGATGGAGGGGTTTAGGGAGGATAGTGAGGTAGGGAGATGGAGGGGTTTAGGGAGGATAGTGAGGTCGGGAGATGGAGGGGTTTAGGGAGGATAGTGAGGGAGTTAGACGGAGGGGTTTAGGGAGGATCGTGAGGTACGGAGATGGAGGGGTTTAGGGAGGATAGTGAGGGAGGGAGACGGAGGGGTTTAGGGAGGATAGTGAGAGAGATAAACGGCGGGGTTTAGGGAGGATTGTGAGGGAGAGAGACGGAGGGGCTTAGGGAGGATAATGAGGTAGGGAGATGGAGGGGTTTAGGGGGGATATTGTGGTACGGAGATGGAGGGGTTCAGGGCGGATAGTGAGGGAGAGAGACGGAGGGGTTTAGGATGGATAGTGAGAGAGAGAGAAATGGAGGGGTTTAGGGAGGATAGTGAGGTAGGGAGATGGAGGGATTTAGGGAGGATAGTGAGGTAGGGAGATGGAGGGGTTAAGGGAGGATAGTGAGGTAGGGAGATGGAGGGGTTTCGGGAGTATAGTGAGAGAGAGAAACGGCGGGGTTTACGGAGGATAGTGAGGGAGAGAGGGGGAGGGGCTTAGGGAGGATAGTGAGGGAGAGAGACGGAGGGGTTTAGGGAGGATAGTGAGGTAGGGAGATGGAGGGGTTTCGGGAAGATTGTGAGGTAGGGAGATGGAGGGGTTTAGGGAGGATAGTGAGGTAGGGAGATGGAGGGGTTTAGGGAGGATAGTGAGGTAGGGAGATGGAGGGGTTTAGGGAGGATAGTGAGGTAGGGAGATGGAGGGGTTTAGGGAGGATAGTGAGGTGTAGAGATGGAGGGGTTTAGGGAGGATAGTGAGGGAGAGAGACGGAGGGGTTTGGGAGGATAGTGAGGTACGGAGATGGAGGGGTTTAGGGAGGATAGTGAGGGAGAGAGACGGAGGGGCTTAGGGAGGATAGTGAGGTACGGAGATGGAGGGGTTTAGGGGAGATAGTGTGGTAGGGAGATGGAGGGGTTTAGGGAGGATAGTCAGGGAGAGAGACGGAGAGGTTTAGGGAGGATAGTGAGGTAGGGAGATGGAGGGGTTTAGGAAGGTTTGTGAGGGAGAGAGACGGAGGGGTTTAGGGAGGATAGTGAGATGGGGAGATGGAGGGGGTTAGGGAGGATAGTGAGGTAGGGAGATGGAGGGGTTTAGGGAGTATAGTGAGAGAGAGAAACGGGGGGTTTAGAGAGGATAGTGAGGGAGAGATACGGAGGGGCTTAGGGTGGATAGTGAGGGAGAGAGGCGGAGGGGTTTAGGGAGGATAGTGAGGGAGGGAGGTGAAGGAGTTTAGGGTGGATAGTGAGGTCGGGAGATGGAGGGGTTTAGGGAGCATAGTGAGGTAGGGAGATGGAGGGGTTTAGGGAGGATTGTGAGGTAGGGAGATGGAGGGGTTTAGGGAGGATAGTGAGGTCGGGAGATGGAGGGGTTTAGGGAGGATAGTGAGGGAGTGAGAAATGGAGGGGTTTAGGGAGGATAGTGAGGTACGGAGATGGAGGGGTTTAGGGAGGATAGTGAGGGAGTTCGACGGAGGGGTTTAGGGAGGATCGTGAGGTACGGAGATGGAGGGGTTTAGGGAGGATAGTGAGGGAGGGAGACGGAGGGGTTTAGGGAGGATAGTGAGGTCGGGAGATGGAGGGGTTTAGGGAGGATAGTGAGGGAGAGAGAAATGGAGGGGTTTAGGGAGGATAGTGAGGTACGGAGATGGAGGGGTTTAGGGAGGATAGTGAGGGAGTTAGACGGAGGGGTTTAGGGAGGATCGTGAGGTACGGAGATGGAGGGGTTTAGGGAGGATAGTGAGGGAGGGAGACGGAGGGGTTTAGGGAGGACAGTGAGAGAGATAAACGGCGGGGTTTAGGGAGGATTGTGAGGGAGAGAGACGGAGGGGCTTAGGGAGGATAGTGAGGTAGGGAGATGGAGGGGTTTAGGGGGGATATTGTGGTAAGGAGATGGAGGGGTTCAGGGCGGATAGTGAGGGAGAGAGACGGAGGGGTTTAGGATGGATAGTGAGAGAGAGAGAAATGGAGGGGTTTAGGGAGGATAGTGAGGTAGGGAGATGGAGGGGTTTAGGGAGGATAGTGAGGTAGGGAGATGGAGGGGTTAAGGGAGTATAGTGAGAGAGAGAAACGGCGGGGTTTACGGAGGATAGTGAGGGAGAGAGGGGGAGGGGCTTAGGGAGGATAGTGAGGGAGAGAGACGGAGGGGTTTAGGGAGGATAGTGAGGTAGGGAAATGGAAGGGTTTCGGGAAGATTGTGAGGTAGGGAGATGGAGGGGTTTAGGTTGTATAGTGTGGGAGAGAGACGGAGGGGTTTAGGGGAGATAGTGAGGTAGGGAGATGGAGGGTTTAGGGAGGATAGTGAAGGAGGTAGATGGAGGGGTTTAGCGAGGACAGTGAGGGAGAGAGTGACGGGGAGGTTTAGGGTGGATAGTGAGATAGGGAGATGGAGGTGTTTCGGGAGGATTGTGAGGTAGGGAGATGGAGGGGTTTAGGGAGGATAGTGAGGGAGAGAGAGATGTTGGGGTTTAGGGAGGATAGTGAGGGAGCGAGACTGAAGGGTTTAGGGAGGATTAGTGAGGAAGAGAGAGAGACGGAGAGGTTTAGGGAGGATAGTGAGGGAGAGAGGCGGAGGGGTTTAGGAAGGATAGTGAGAGAGAGAGATGGAGGGGTTTAGGGAGGTTTGTGAGGGAGAGAGGGAGACAGAGGGGTTTAGCGAGGATAGTGAGGGAGAGAGAAATGAAGGGGTTTAGGGAGGATAGTGTGGGAGCTGAAGGAGTTTAGGGGGATAGTGAGGTAGGGAGAAGGAGTGGTTTAGGGAGGATAGTGAGGTAGGGAGATGGAGGGGTTTAGGGAGGATAGTGAGGGAGAGAGACGGAGGGGCTTAGGGAGGATAATGAGGTAGGGAGATGGAGGGGTTTAGGGATGATAGTGAGGTAGGGAGATGGAGTGGTTTAGGGAGTATAGTGAGAGAGAGAAACGGCGGGGTTTACGGAGGATAGTGAGGGGGAGAGAGGGAGGGGCTTAGGGAGGATAGTGAGGTAGGGAGATGGAGGGGTTTAGGGAGGATAGTGAGGTAGGGAGATGGAGGGTTTAGGGAGGATAGTGAAGGAGGGAGATGTATGGGGTTTAGCGAGGATAGTGAGGGAGAGAGAGACGGGGAGGTTTAGGGAGGATAGTGAGGTAGGGAGATGGAGGGGTTTAGGGAGGATTGTGAGGTAGGGAGATGGAGGGGTTTAGGGGGGATAGTGAGGTAGGGAGATGGAGGGTTTAGGGAGGATAGTGAAGGAGGGAGATGGAGGGGTTTAGCGAGGATAGTGAGGGAGAGAGAGACGGGGAGGTTTAGGGAGGATAGTGAGGTAGGGAGATGGAGGGGTTTAGGGAGGATTGTGAGGTAGGGAGATGGAGGGGTTTAGGGAGGATAGTGAGGGAGAGAGAGATGGAGGGATTTAGGGAGGATAGTGAGGGAGCGAGACCGAAGGGTTTAGGGAGGATTAGTGAGGAAGAGAGAGAGACGGAGAGGTTTAGGGAGGATAGTGAGGGAGAGAGATGGAGGGGTTTAGGAAGGATAGTGAGAGAGAGAGATGGAGGGGTTTAGGGAGGTTTGTGAGGGAGAGAGGGAGACAGAGTGGTTTAGCGAGGATAGTGAGGGAGAGAGAAATGGAGGTGTTTAGGGAGGATAGTGAGGGAGCTGAAGGAGTTTAGGGGGGATAGTGAAGTAGGGAGATGGAGGGGTTTAGGGGGGATAGTGAGGTAGGGAGATGGAGGGTTTAGGGAGGATAGTGAAGGAGGGAGATGGAGGGGTTTAGCGAGGATAGTGAGGGAGAGAGAGACGGGGAGGTTTAGGGAGGATAGTGAGGTAGGGAGATGGAGGGGTTTAGGGAGGATAGTGAGGGAGAGAGGGATGAAGGGTTTTAGGGAGGATAGTGAGGGAGAGAGAGACGGAGGGGTTTAGGGAGGATAGTGAGGTTGGGAGATGGAGGGGTTAAGGGAGGATAGTGAGGATGGGAGATGGAGGGGTTTAGGGAGGATAGTGAGGGAGAAAGATGGAGGGGTTTCGGGAGAATTGTGAAGTAGGGAGATGGAGGGGTTTGTGGAGGATAGTGAGGTATGGAGATGGAGGGCTTTAGGGAGGATAGTGAGGTACGGAGATGGAGGGCTTTACGGAGGATAGTGAGGGAGAGAGACGGGGTTTAGGGAGGATAGTGAGGTACGGACATGGAGGGGTTTAGGCAGGATAGTGAGGGAGAGAGACGGAGGGGTTTAGGGAGGATAGTGAGGTACGGAGATGGAGGGGTTTAGGGAGGATTGTGAGGGAGAGAAACGGAGGGGTTTAGGGAGGATAGTGAGGTACGGAGATGGAGGGGTTTATGGAGGATAGTGAGGTAGGGTGATGGAGGGGTTTAGGGAGGATAGTGAGGTAGGGAGATGGAGGGGTTTAGGGAGCTAGTAAGGTCGGGAGATGGAGGGGTTTACGGAGGATAGTGAGGGATAGAGACGGAGAGGTTTAGGGCGGATAGTGAGAGAAAGAGACGGAGGGGTTTAGGGAGGATAGTGATGTAGGGAGATGGAGGGGCTTAGGGAGGATAGTGAGGTATTGAGATGGAGGGGTTTAGGGAGGATAGTGAGGTAGGGAGATGGAGGGGCTTAGGGAGGATAGTGAGGTACGGAGATGGAGGGGTTTAGGGGAGATAATGTGGTAGGGAGATGGAGGGGTTTAGGGAGGATAGTGAGGGAGAGAGACGGAGGTTTTTAGGGAGGATAGTGAGGGACGGAGATGGAGGGGTTTAGGGAGGATAGTGAGGGAGAGAGGCGGAGGGGTTTAGGGAGGATAGTGAGCTGGGAGATGGAGGGGTTTAGGGAGGACAGTGAGGTAGGGAGATGGAGGGGTTTAGGGAGATAGTGAGGTAGGGAGATGGAGGGGTTCAGGGAGGATAGTGAGGGAGAGAGACGGAGGGGTTTAGGGAGTATAGTGAGAGAGAGAAACGGCGGGGTTTAGGGAGGATAGTGAGGGAGAGAGGCGGAGGGGTTTAGGGAGGACAGTGAGGGAGGGAGATGCAGGAGTTTAGGGGGATAGTGAGGTAGGGAGATGGAGGGGTTTCGGGAGGATAGTGAGGTACGGAGACGGAGGGGTTTAGGGAGGATAGTGAGAGAGAGAGACGGAGGGGTTTAGGGAGGATAGTGAGGTACGGAGATGGAGGGGTTTAGGGAGGATAGTGAGGGAGAGAGACGGAGGGGTTTAGGAAGGATAGTGAGGTACGGAGATGGAGGGGTGTAGGGACGATAGTGAGGGAGAGAGACGGAGGGGTTTAGGGGGGATAGTGAGGGAGAGAGACGGAGGGGTTTAGGGAGGATAGTGAGGTGCGGAGATGGAGGGTTTAGGGTGGATAGTGAGGTAGGGAGATGGAGGGGTTTAGGGAGGATAGTGAGGGAGAGAGACGGAGGGGTTTAGGGAGGATAGTGAGGTAGGGAGATGGAGGGGTTTAGGGAGGATAGTGAGGGAGAGAGACGGAGGGGTTTAGGGAGGATAGTGAGGTAGAGAGATGGAGGGGTTTAGGGAGGATAGTGAGGGAGAGAGACGGAGGGGTTTAGGGAGGATAGTGAGGTAGGGAGATGGAGGGGTTTAGGGAGGATAGTGAGGGAGTGAGACGGAGGGGTTTAGGGAGGATAGTGAGGTAGGGAGATGGAGGGGTTTAGGGAGTATAGTGAGGGAGAGAGACGGAGGGGCTTAGGGAGGATAGTGAGGGAGAGAGACGGAGGGGTTTGGGAGGATAGTGAGGTACGGAGATGGAGGGGTTTAATGAGGATAGTGAGGGAGAGAGACGGAGGGGCTTAGGGGGGATAGTGAGGTACGGAGATGGAGGGGTTTAGGGGAGATAGTGTTGTAGGGAGATGGAGGGGTTTTGGGAGGATAGTCAGGGAGAGAGACGGAGAGGTTTAGGGAGGATAGTGAGGTAGGGAGATGGAGGGGTTTAGGAAGGTTTGTGAGGGAGAGAGACGGAGGGGTTTAGGGAGGATAGTGAGATGGGGAGATGGAGGGGGTTAGGGAGGATAGTGACGTAGGGAGATGGAGGGGTTTAGGGAGTATAGTGAGAGAGAGAAACGGGGGGTTTAGAGAGGATAGTGAGGGAGAGATACGGAGGGGCTTAGGGTGGATAGTGAGGGAGAGAGGCGGAGGGGTTTAGGGAGGATAGTGAGGGAGGGAGATGAAGGAGTTTAGGGGGGATAGTGAGGTCGGGAGATGGAGGGGTTTAGGGAGCATAGTGAGGTAGGGAGATGGAGGGGTTTAGGGAGGATAGTGATGTAGGGAGATGGAGGGGTTTAGGGAGGATAGTGAGGTACGGACATGGAGGGGTTTAGGCAGGATAGTGAGGGAGAGAGACGGAGGGGTTTAGGGAGGATAGTGAGGTACGGAGATGGAGGGGTTTAGGGAGGATTGTGAGGGAGAGAAACGGAGGGGTTTAGGGAGGATAGTGAGGTACGGAGATGGAGGGGTTTATGGAGGATAGTGAGGTAGGGTGATGGAGGGGTTTAGGGAGGATAGTGAGGTAGGGAGATGGAGGGATTTAGGGAGCTAGTAAGGTCGGGAGATGGAGGGGTTTACGGAGGATAGTGAGGGATAGAGACGGAGAGGTTTAGGGAGGATAGTGATGTAGGGAGATGGAGGGGTTTAGGGCGGATAGTGAGAGAAAGAGACGGAGGGGTTTAGGGAGGATAGTGATGTAGGGAGATGGAGGGGCTTAGGGAGGATAGTGAGGTATTGAGATGGAGGGGTTTAGGGAGGATAGTGAGGTAGGGAGATGGAGGGGCTTAGGGAGGATAGTGAGGTACGGAGATGGAGGGGTTTAGGGGAGATAATGTGGTAGGGAGATGGAGGGGTTTAGGGAGGATAGTGAGGGAGAGAGACGGAGGTGTTTAGGGAGGATAGTGAGGGACGGAGATGGAGGGGTTTAGGGAGGATAGTGAGGGAGAGAGGCGGAGGGGTTTAGGGAGGATAGTGAGCTGGGAGATGGAGGGGTTTAGGGAGGACAGTGAGGTAGGGAGATGGAGGGGTTTAGGGAGATAATGAGTTAGGGAGATGGAGGGGTTTAGGGAGGATAGTGAGGTCGGGAGATGGAGGGGTTTAGGGAGGATAGTGAGGGAGTGAGAAATGGAGGGGTTTAGGGAGGATAGTGAGGTACGGAGATGGAGGGGTTTAGGGAGGATAGTGAGGGAGTTAGACGGAGGCGTTTAGGGAGGATCGTGAGGTACGGAGATGGAGGGGTTTAGGGAGGATAGTGAGGGAGGGAGACGGAGGGGTTTAGGGAGGATAGTGAGGTCGGGAGATGGAGGGGTTTAGGGAGGATAGTGAGGGAGAGAGAAATGGAGGGGTTTAGGGAGGATAGTGAGGTACGGAGATGGAGGGGTTTAGGGAGGATAGTGAGGGAGTTAGACGGAGGGGTTTAGGGAGGATCGTGAGGTACGGAGATGGAGGGGTTTAGGGAGGATAGTGAGGGAGGGAGACGGAGGGGTTTAGGGAGGACAGTGAGAGAGATAAACGGCGGGGTTTAGGGAGGATTGTGAGGGAGAGAGACGGAGGGGCTTAGGGAGGATAGTGAGGTAGGGAGATGGAGGGGTTTAGGGGGGATATTGTGGTAAGGAGATGGAGGGGTTCAGGGCGGATAGTGAGGGAGAGAGACGGAGGGGTTTAGGATGGATAGTGAGAGAGAGAGAAATGGAGGGGTTTAGGGAGGATAGTGAGGTAGGGAGATGGAGGGGTTTAGGGAGGATAGTGAGGTAGGGAGATGGAGGGGTTAAGGGAGTATAGTGAGAGAGAGAAACGGCGGGGTTTACGGAGGATAGTGAGGGAGAGAGGGGGAGGGGCTTAGGGAGGATAGTGAGGGAGAGAGACGGAGGGGTTTAGGGAGGATAGTGAGGTAGGGAAATGGAAGGGTTTCGGGAAGATTGTGAGGTAGGGAGATGGAGGGGTTTAGGTTGTATAGTGTGGGAGAGAGACGGAGGGGTTTAGGGGAGATAGTGAGGTAGGGAGATGGAGGGTTTAGGGAGGATAGTGAAGGAGGTAGATGGAGGGGTTTAGCGAGGACAGTGAGGGAGAGAGTGACGGGGAGGTTTAGGGTGGATAGTGAGATAGGGAGATGGAGGTGTTTCGGGAGGATTGTGAGGTAGGGAGATGGAGGGGTTTAGGGAGGATAGTGAGGGAGAGAGAGATGTTGGGGTTTAGGGAGGATAGTGAGGGAGCGAGACTGAAGGGTTTAGGGAGGATTAGTGAGGAAGAGAGAGAGACGGAGAGGTTTAGGGAGGATAGTGAGGGAGAGAGACGGAGGGGTTTAGGAAGGATAGTGAGAGAGAGAGATGGAGGGGTTGAGAGAGGTTTGTGAGGGAGAGAGGGAGACAGAGGGGTTTAGCGAGGATAGTGAGGGAGAGAGAAATGAAGGGGTTTAGGGAGGATAGTGTGGGAGCTGAAGGAGTTTAGGGGGATAGTGAGGTAGGGAGAAGGAGTGGTTTAGGGAGGATAGTGAGGTAGGGAGATGGAGGGGTTTAGGGAGGATAGTGAGGGAGAGAGACGGAGGGGCTTAGGGAGGATAATGAGGTAGGGAGATGGAGGGGTTTAGGGATGATAGTGAGGTAGGGAGATGGAGTGGTTTAGGGAGTATAGTGAGAGAGAGAAACGGCGGGGTTTACGGAGGATAGTGAGGGGGAGAGAGGGAGGGGCTTAGGGAGGATAGTGAGGTAGGGAGATGGAGGGGTTTAGGGAGGATAGTGAGGTAGGGAGATGGAGGGTTTAGGGAGGATAGTGAAGGAGGGAGATGTATGGGGTTTAGCGAGGATAGTGAGGGAGAGAGAGACGGGGAGGTTTAGGGAGGATAGTGAGGTAGGGAGATGGAGGGGTTTAGGGAGGATAGTGAGGGAGAGAGACGGAGGGGCTTAGGGAGTATAGTGAGGTAGGGAGATGGAGGGGTTTAGGGAGGATAGTGAGGGAGGGAGATGAAGGTATTTAGGGAGGATTGTGTGGTATGGAGATGGAGGGGTTTAGGGAGGATAGTGAGGTAGGGAGATGGAGGGGTTTAGGGAGGATTGTGAGGTAGGCAGATGGAGGGGTTTAGGGAGGATTGTGAGGTAGGGAGATGGAGGGGTTCAGGGAGGATTGTGAGGTAAGCAGATGGAGGGGTTTAGGCAGGATTGTGAGGTATGGAGATGGAGGGGTTTAAGGAGGATAGTGAGGGAGAGAGACCGAAGGGTTTAGGGAGGATAGTGAGGGAGAGAGAGAGACGTAGAGGTTTAGGGAGGATAGTGAGAGAGAGAGATGGAGGGGTTTAGGGAGGTTTGTGAGGGAGAGAGAGAGACAGAGAGGTTTAGGGAGGATAGTGAGGGAGGGAGATGAACTGGTTTAGGAAGGATGTTGAGGGAGAAAAACGGAGGGCTTTAGGGATGATAGTGCGGTAGGGAGATGGAGGTGTTTAGGGAGGATAGTGAGGTAAAGAGATGGAGAGGTTTAGGGAGAATAGTGAGGTACGGAGATGGAGGGGTTTAGGGAGAATAGTGAGGGAGAGAGAGAGACAGAGAGGTTTAGGGAGGATTGTGAGGGAGAGAGATGGAGGGGTTTAGGAACGATAGTGAGGGAGAGAGAAATGGAGGGGTTTAGGGAGGTTTGTGAGGGAGAGAGATACAGCGAGGTTTAGGGAGGATAGTGAGGTAGGGAGATGGAGGGGTTTAGGGAGAATAGTGAGGGAGCGAGAGAGAGAGAGGTTTGTGGGTGGCGGCAGAATTCCAAAACCTCAGGCCTAAGCAACTGAAGGCACAGCCAACAGTGGAGTGATTAAATTTGGGGATGGTCAGGAGGCCACAATTAGATGGGTGTAAATGTATTGGAGGAAGGTGCTGTGGTGTGTGGTGGGTTATCCATCCAAACACGCCAGTGGCTGGCGGTGAGAGCGAGAGCAACTCCTGGTCAACAACGGTTAGGGTTAGGGTTAGGGTTAGGGTTACATGGAGCGAGTGGAGCTAATGGTTAGGGTCAGGGTTAGGGTTACATGGAGCGAGTGGAGCTAATGGTTAGGGTCAGGGTTAGGGTTACATGGAGCGAGTGGAGCTAATGGTTTGGGTTAGGGTTACATGGAGCGAGTGGAGCTAATGGTTAGGATCAGGGTTAGGGTCACATGGAGCGAGTGGAGCTAATGGTTAGGGTTGGGGTTACATGGAGCGAGTGGAGCTAATGGTTAGTGTTAGGGTTAGGGTTAGGGTTACATGTTAGGGTTAGGGTTAGGATTCCGGGTTAGCGTTAGGGTTAGGGTTAGGATTCCGGGTTAGGGTTAGGGTTAGGGTTAGGGTTAGCAGACTGGAGTAGCAGACTGGAGTGACCAGTCTGGAGGGAACAAAGATGTTGACTAGGAGCTATGGCAGGGAGGAGTTGGCATGATGGAACTAGGGGGGGCAAGGTTGTGGAACAAGATGCTGAATTCAGGGGCCGCTGTGACACCGAGTGTTTAGAGAGCCTGGTTCCGACTGAATCAGTGATCAGTGAACTGGGTTTGTGCTGGAGAAGAGAACAATGGCTTCAGTCTTCGCAATATTCAACTGGAGGACCATTCTGCTGATTGAGTTCGAGATGTTAGACAAGCACTGCCAGTTCAGATACAGTGGACAGTGCTGAGTAGAATTCTGCTTAATATATCTGTACTTTTAAGCCAAACATCATAGAGAATTGCAGGAAACCAATGATGATGTGGCGAGGGGTGTTTCATAGAATCATGGAATCCCTACAGTGCAGAAGGAGGCCATTTGGCCCATCGAGTCTGCACCGACCCTCTGAAAGGGTATCCCACCCTATACCCTTAACCCAGTAACCCAAACTAACCTCTAACCTTTTGGACACAGAGGCAATTTATCACGGCCACCCGACGTAACCTGCACCTCTTTGGACTGTGGGAGGAAACCGGAGCCCCCGGGGGAAACCCACGCAGATGAGGGGAGAACGTGCAGACTCCGCCCAGACTGTGACCCAAGCTGAGAATCGAACCTGGGACATTGGAGCTGTGAGGCAGCAGTGCTAACCACTGCGTCACCATGCTGCCCCTTAGGGAAGGGGTATGTGGGGAGGGGTGTATATTGGGAGGGGTGTTTAGGGGAGGGGTGTTCAGGGAGGGGAGTGGGGGGAGGGGAGTGTGGGGGAGGGGATGTGGGGGAGGGGAGTGTGCGGAGGGGACTGTGGGGGAGGGGTGTGTGGGGAGGGGTGTGTGGGGAGGGGAGTGTGGGGGAGGGATGTGTGGGGGAGGGATGTGTGGGGGAGGGATGTGTGGGGGAGGGGAGTGTGGGGGAGGGGAGTGGTGGGGGAGGGGAGTGGTGGGGGAGGGGAGTGGTGGGGGAGGGGAGTGTGGGGAGGGGAGTGGGGGAGGGGAGTGTGGGGGGTCTTTAGGTGAGGGGGTGTCAATCATTATTTAACTTTTCTTAGTTATCTTATCACGCAGTTGTTCGACAATAAATTATTTTAAACCACATGTTGTGTCGTTTATTATTCACTTTGGCCGGTCTGCAGATTGCTGCCTTCAGCTGCCTGGCCTTCCCCCGCACTCTGTAAAACCTCCCTAAACCTCTCTGTCACACTCTCTCTCTCTCTCTCCCTCTCCCTTATGATGCTTCTTAAAACTGACTTGCCTGGCCGCGCTTTCGCTCACCGCTCTGTATTTCCCCAGCTAGCTCAGGGTTTACATTTTGATGACATTGGTGTGAATAATGGGGTATTTTTCTGTGTTAAATGTGTATAAAAATGCAAGTTATTGTGAATCGAGACTGGTTGCGATCAGCTGTGCGCTGCTGAGGAGCCGGGGTTATGGAGGAAAAATGGATTGGGCTTCATGGTAAAGGTTAAGATGAGATGAGAGGAATGATACACTTGGAGACCAGGACAGGAGGTAATCAATAAAGAGTTAAATAATAGATTAGTTAAATAATAGAGTATAAACTGACATAAAAGGATGTTCCTGCGACCTCTCTCCACTCAATCCATCAATGTGTTCACTTGATTAATTCCTACCCTCTCCACACTTTGATTTTCATTTCTTTGAGAGATTTCGGTGTTCAGCTGTTCCGATTTGAACTGCCTTTCAATAGATTGTGACGTTGCAGAGGCAGCGTTTGTATCTCCTTTACTGTTGTAGCTCTGCACTCCTGCATGCTTCAGCTGATGTCTATCTATGTATTTACATTGCGTGTTTATCGTATGTCCTATGTTTTTCATGTATGGAACGGTCTGTCTGGACTGTACGGAGGACAATACTTTTCACTGTACCTCGGTACACGTGACAATAAATCTAAATCCAGCCTTCTCCGCCATTCACTCAGATCATGGCTGACCTCTTCCTGGTCTGAAATCCACCTCCCTTTCACCTGTTTTTTTTATCAGAGGGAGGAGGAGGGACGGAGGTAGGGATTAGGAAGGGAGGGCAGAGATGGAGGAGGTTAGGAAGAGCCATGGAGAGGGACCCACGACAATAAATATAAATCTACACTTCTCCAAATCGACGCCTTCTGAAATCTGGCCGCTTTTAAACCTGCCACCATTGACTGCCTGCTTCCCACGCTCTGTAATACCTCCTTAAACCTCTTTGCCACTCTCCCTTTCTCTCTCCTCCTCGAAGATACTCTGTAAACCTGTTTCTTTTACCGATCATTGGTCCTAACAGCTCCCTGCGGCCCAGGATTCAATTTTGTTTGATGCCGTTCTAGCGAAGACCCTTGGGGAGATTCACTATCCAGACAGTGCTATACAAATGCACATCGGTGTTGTTGTCCCACTGGGACATTCTTTAATTTGTCATCTCGATCCTTCATTAATGTTCTCATTCAGCTGGACCTCCAGCCACGCGAAACAAGCTTTAATTTATGCAACATTAACAACATTTGACGGAAGTCTATTCTTCATAATCTGTTACTCTGAGGGGAAAAAATATTCCATGAAACACCGGTTTTGGCTTTGTGGTGATGTGCATCACTGTAAATACACAAGGGGTTAATGTAGATGCACTAGGACTAAATAAACACTAGAGGGAGCACCAGAAACATCACGACACACAGACATTCAACCATTGGTCAGTAAGATAGGACACGACCAATAGGCAGTCGACACCCAGAGGTGACACTGCCACAAGGGGGCAGCCCATATAAAAGGACAGGGCACACATGCTCTTCCTCTTTCCATAGGCGACACTCAGAGAGACAGGGGCAGATCAGGAAGCATCACACCCACCGCATGGCTTAGAGCAGACTGGTTAGTTAGACTGAGTTACTATAGCAAGATTAGCAGGAGAGTCGAACTCCAGTAGGAGAATTGTTAACTGTTCAATAAATGTGTTAAACCTATCTCCAAGTCTGAACCTTCCTTTGTCAGAGTATACATCACGGAAGCAGCTTATGCTACATGAAGAAGCAGAACACAACAGGCTTGTTGGATTTATACTCGGTTCCTCTAATTCTCTGATTAATTCCCAGTTAACATTCTGCAGACACCCCCCCCGGTTGCGGTGCACAGAGAGGTCAGCAGGTCAGTCTGGGAGACCATTCCAACCAGCTCTCAACCTCTGGCCCGCATCCCACTCCATGAGATTCAGTGATTGGGGGGGGGGGGGGAAGGGTGGGATCGAGGAAAGGGGAGATGGGATTGAGGGATGAGACGGTGGGATTGAGGGAAGGGAGGGAGGGATTGAGGGAAGAGAGGGTGCGATTGTTAGGCGAGCGTGTGAACATATGAATTAGGAGCAGGAGGAGGCCATTCAGCCCCTCGATTCTGCTCCACCATTCAACAAGGTCATGGTTAATCTGATTGTAATCTCAACCCCAGATTGCCGCCCACCCCTGATAACCTTTCACCCCCCTTGCTTATCAAGAATCTATCTCGCTCTGCTTTACAAACATTCAGAGACTCTGCTTACACTGCCTTATGGGGAAGCGAGTTCCAGAGACTCGCCCCCCTCAGAGAGAAAATATTTCCCCTCGCCTCTTTTAAACTTACTTTTGATACAGTGACCCTGAGTCCTAGATTCTCCCACAAGAGGAAACATCCTCTCCACATCCACCCCTGTCAATACCCCTTAGGATCTTGTACGTTTCAATCACGTCGCCCATCACTCTTCAAAACTCCAGTGAATACAGGGCCAAGCCTGTCCAACCTTTCCTCATGATCTCTGTGGTGCACCATGTGGTGCATCTTGACAATCGGAAAATTACCCATTTGTGCCTAATCTCTGTTTCCTGTCAGCTGGTTAATTTTCTATCCATACCAGTATGTTATCCCCATGAGCTTTTATTTTCCACAATAACCTTTGAAGTGGCCCCTTATGGAAATCGAAGTACAGTACATCCACCGGTTCCCCTTTACCCACAGCACATAAATTGGTTAAACATGATTTCCCTTTCACAAAACCATGTTGACTCTGCCTGATTACTGTGAATTTATCTAAATGCCCGGCTAGAATGTCTTTAACATGTCCTTCTGACATTTTCCCTATTACAGGTGTTAGGCTAACTGGCCAGTAGTTTCCTGCTTTCTGCCCCCCTCCCTTTTTTAAATGAAGGAGCTCACCTTCACCCTTTTTCAATCTAATGGAACCTACCCCGAATCAAGTTTTGGAAAATTAAAACCAGCACTTTAACCATCTCACTCGCCACTTCTTTCAAGGCCCTAAGTTGAAGTCCACCTGGACCCATCAGCTCACAGCTCCAACAATTTACTCAGTACCACGTCTCTGGTGATTGTGAGTTTCCCGATTTCCTCCCTCCCTTCCATTTCCTGATTTCCAGCTATTTCTGGGAAGTTACTTGCATCCTTCATCGCGGAGACAATGCAAAATACCCGTTTAAGTCGTCTGCCATCTCTTTATTTCCCACCTACCGTGTGGGTACAGTCAGGGTCGTGTGCACCTCTCCCACAAGTGACTCCTTGCTGTCGCCATTCCTCAGCTCTATCCACACAGCCTCTTTATTCTGGTTTCCTGAACCAAGTGTTGCTATATTTACTCGCTATAAATATGGCCGTCAATAAGGTTGCCCTTCTTTTGTCCAGATGTTGATATTATATTGCTTTCAGATTTGCCAGGTATCAAATGATACCACCACAAGGTTCAACCGGATATTGATCAAAGACCCAACAACCAGTCAGTTAGTTCAAGTTCAATAATACTTTATTTACACACAGATTAACTTATACATTCGACATAAACACTCCAAGCTAAATTACACCTAACAACTATGACAATCTGTACTTAACTTCAGGCACCCGGCTTAGGTCAGAGGAACAAGGCCTTTGTTCGGATCTGGAGTGGCTGGGTCTGGAGCAGTAACTGCGGTTCTGCTGGGCTCATCCGTCTGGTCGCGAGCGTTGATCTTGAACTTGCTTCTGGTCGTGGTGCTGCGGTTGGAGATGGACGTTGCCGGAGCGCCAGGACCAAAAGAGATTGAACACATGGCAGCGTCTCTCTTTATCCTTCGGGGGTTTCGCGCTCTTTTGGGCGGTCCTTAGCTTTGGACCCAATAATTCGGCAGGCTTCAATTACTGCCTTCGATTTGAGCCAATAAAGGGGCATGTGACTTGATGGCTGGGCGTGTCCTGAGCGGTCATTGACCGTGGTTGTTTGGGCTCCCTGAGCAAAGGGAGTGGCACTGATGTGTCTGGAATTGTATCTGATACCTGAGTACCAGTCCTTTGTCCTGGGGAAATGGGTCATTAGAATGCAAATCGGCTAGGGGTTTCGATACTGTCTGGTTCTCTGTTAGCAAATATACATTTAGGTTCTGACTTTGCCTGAATCCTGTATTGGCCATATTTCCCTTGAGTCTTTGCAAGTGTCCTTGTTTCCTGTGTAAGTGGCCGTCCCAGATGGCTACACTAGGTCATCCCTTTCTATTGTGCTGATCATAGAATTTACAGTGCAGAAGGCCATTCGGCCCATCAAGTCTGCACCAGCTCTTTGAAAGAGCACCCTACCCAAGCCCACACCTCCACCCTATCCCCATAACCCAGTAACCCCACCCAACACTAAGGGCAATTTTGGACACTAAGGGCAATTTAACATGGCCAATCCACCTAACCTGCACATCTTTGGACTGTGGGAGGAAACCGGAGCACCCGGAGGAAACCCACGCACACACGGGTAGGACGTGCAGACTCCGCACAGACAGTGACCCAAGCCGGAATCGAACCTGAGACCCTGGAGCTGTGAAGCAATTGTGCTAACCACAATGCTACCGAGCTGCCATATTTCAGATACAGAACCACCCCTCCACCGTTTCCTAATTTCCTGTCCTTCCTGAAAGTCACATCCCCTTCAATATTCAGGTCCCAAGCGATGGCGACCTGCAGCTATATCTCTGTAATGGCTGTCAGACCGTACTTCTCCATTTCTATTTGTGCTCCTGGTCCATCTGCCTTGTGTTGAATGTTGTGTGTATTCAGATACAGAGGAGTCTCCGACCCTGAGATAAAGCGCTGACGCCGGCGGGAACGGTGACGTGTTATGACCACAGAAATGGCGCAAACTGGCCACTGACCCTGCGTCTGGTCGGGGGCTAGCAGGCACGCAGCGTCCGGCTCTACCTGCGGACACGGCCGGAGAATTGCCGGGTCCGTGGCCTGCAGCGGCCACGCTGTGCAACGTGGCGTAGGCCTCGCGTGGACCCCGCCTGCCAAATAGCGACCAGGTTCGCCACCCCCAGACCACCCCCCACCAGCGCCCCCCCAGCCCCCGCCAAAGCCCCCCCCCCCCCCGCCCGCGGAATGGCTCCCACCCAGCCGTGCCGCCGGCGGACTTAGTCCGCAGCTGCCACGCCGATCTCCCGAAAATACATAAACGCGCACGAGCGACGGCCCCGTGATCTCGGCCCATCGGGGGCGGAGCATCGGGGGAGGGTCTCGGGTAACGTCCTGAGGCCGTCCCGTTGGCGCGCGGTGTACTCCGGGGGTACGCCGTTTTTGGAGGGGGCGGAACGTTGCAGAAGCGGCATCCCCCCCCCCCGCCCCCGATTTCGGTGCCAGCCAGGATTCTCCGGCCGATCGCTGAACGCCTTATCAGGGCGGCACAGTGGTTAGCGCTGCTGTGTCACAGCGCCAGGGTCCCGGGCTTGGTTCCGGCCTCGGGTCACTGTCTGTGCGGAGTCTGCACCTTCTCCCCGTGTCTGCGTGGGTTTCCTCCGGGGGCTCCCGTTTCCTCCCACCAGTCCCGGAAGCCGTGCGTGTTAGGGGGACTGGCCTTGATCACCCTTAGTGTCCAAAGGTTAGGTGAGGTTATGGGAATAGGACGGGGATGGGGGGGGGGGGGGTCTAGGTAGGAGGATCGGTACAGACTTGATGGGCTGAATGGCATTATTCCACACTGTATGAATTCTATGGATTCTTATCTGCTGATTTATTCTTCATACCATTCAAACTGTCGAAACAGTCCCGACTTTCCCCAATATTGGCACAAGTGCTCCACAAACACAAAGGCACTTCCCCCGGCACCACTCCTTCAGCCATCTCAAATTATATGTACCCTGTGCTCATTTGCATGTGGCTCGGATAATAATCCTTGGAGGTTCTGTTGTTTAGTTTAGTGTCTAGCTCCTCAAACTCTCTGTGCAGAACCTCTTTCCTCGTTCTACACATGTCGTTGGAGCCCACATGGACCATAACAACTGGAACCCACCCCCCTCCCACTGCAGGTTCCTCTCCAGCCCGGAGCAGATGTTTCAGACCCTGGCCCCGGGCAGGCGACACACCTTCTCGCTCTTTGCTGCAGAGACCAGCGTCAATATATTACCCCCAGTACCGCTACGTTCCTCTTTGTTCCACCCCACCCTCCACACCCAACATGAATGGCTTCCTCCCGACCACTGACTAAATCTAAAGACCTCTTCCTCAGTGTTGTGACTGCCGCCTGCCACAAAACGCCCAGATGTCGTTCCCCCTCCCTGACGTTCCGCAGTGTCGGAAGCCCAACCTCCAGCTCAATGACTCGGAGTTGAAGGCTCACTGAGATCTGATTGCCCTGATCAATGTCCACCATGGACACCCACATACTGCAGCCTCAACACACCACCTATCCCGATAACCTGAATGAGAGGGTGGGATTGGGGGGGTCAGGATGGGATTCGGAATGAGAGGGTGGGATTCGGAATGAGAGGGTGGGGTTGGGAATGAGAGGTGGGAGTGGGAATGAGGGGGTGGGATTGGGGTGTGAGAGGGTGGGATTGGGGGAGAGAGGGTGGGATTGGGGGCTAGGGGTGGGATTGGGGGTGAGGGGGGATTGGGGGAGAGAGGGTGGGATTGGGGGCAAGGGGGTGGGATTGGGGGCGAGGGGGTGGAATTGGGGGCGAGGGGTAGAATTGGGGGTGAGGGGGTGGGATTGGGGATGAGGGGTGGGATTGGGGGTGAGGGTGTGGGAGTGGGGGTGCAGGGGGTGGGATTGGGGGTGAGGGGGTGGGATTGTGGGTGAGGGTTGGATTGGGGGAGAGGGGGTGGTGAGGGGGTGGAATTGGGGGTGAGGGGGTGGGATTGGGGGTGTGGGGTGGGATTGGGGTGGTATTGGGGGTGGGATTTGGGGTGTGGGGTGGGATTGGGGGTCAGGGTGTGGGAGTGGGGGAGTGGGGGTGTGGGGGTGGGATTGGGGGTGAGGGTATGGGATTGGGGGTGGGAATGGGGATGAGGGGTGTGATTGGGGGTGAGGGTGTGGGAGTGGGGGTGCAGGGGTGGGATTGGGGGTGTGGGGGTGGGACTGTGGGTGAGGGTTGGATTGGGGGAGTGGGGGTGTGGGGCTGGGATTGGGGGCGAGGGGGTGGGATTGGGGGTGGGATTGGGGGTGAGGGGGTGGGATTGGGTGTGTGGGGGTGGGATTGGGGGTGAGGGGGTGGGAGTGGGGGTGAGGGGGTGGGATTGGGGGTGAGGGGGTGGGAATGGGGGTGAGGGCGGGATTGGGGGAGAGGGGGCGGGCTGGGGGTGAGGGGATGGGGGTGGGGGGGAGGGATTGGGAGGAGGGGGTGGGGTTGGGGGGAGGGGGTGGGATGGGGTGAGGGGGTGGGATTGGGGGTGAGGGGGTGGGAGTGGGGGTGTGGGGGTGGGATTGGGGGTGAGGGGGTGGGATTGGGGGTGTGATTGGGGGTGAGGGGGTGGGATTGGGGGTGTGGGGGTGGGGGTGAGGGGGTGGGATTGGGGGTGAGGGGGTGGGAGTGGGGGTGTGGGGATGGGATTGGGGGTGAGGGGGTGGGATTGGGGGTGGGATTGGGGGTGAGAGGGAGGGGTTGGGGGTGAGGGGGTGGGAGTGGGGGTGAGATTGGGGGTGAGGGGGTGGGATTGGGGGTGGGATTGGGGGTGAGGGGGTGGGATTGGGGGTGTGGGGGTGGGATTGGGGGTGAGGGGGTGGGAGTGGGGGTGAGGGGGTGGGATTGGGGGTGAGGGGGTGGGATTGGGGGTGAGGGCGGGATTGGGGAGAGGGGGTGGGCTGGGGTTGAGGGGTTGGGGGTGGGGGGAGGGATTGGGAGGAGGGGATGGGGTTGGGGGTGGTGGGGTGGGATGGGGGTGAGGGGGTGTGATTTGGGGTGAGGGGGAGGGATTGGGGGTGAGGGTGGGATTGAGGGGGTGAGGGTGGGATTGAGGGGGGTGAGGGTGGGGCTGAGGGTGAGAGTTTGGAAACGGAGGCTGATTTATTAATGAGGAGAGTCTGACAGAGACATCCTGGCCTTTTGCTGTTGGTAAACATTCTTCTCCTTCCTGACATTTCCCGGTTGCCGTTGTGTTGTGACGGGATATTTTTCTGCTTGCTGTTTCACAGTTAGGTAGCAGTGCGGACGGATTGATGGGCAGCACATGTTACCAGGAGGCTGACGCTCTCTCATACTCCGTCTCTCTGGTGGAGACGCTGGTGTGACTGGGAGCACTGTCATTTACACAGCTGTTCCTGCCTCAAGCCAATACTGTCTCCGTCTCCGTCACCATCAGCAATACCCCCTCACAAATCATTTCATCTACTCTTCAGCCTGTCCACATCTACTCGCATTACTCACTGCATTGACCCAGGGAATTCTTGGCCATTCTGCACAAACTCTGGCCTCCTGAACGGTTCCACCACAACCCCAGCGGTGGCCATTTCCCCAGCTGCCAGGGCCACTAAACTCCCCAATTCCCTCCTTAACCCTCACCCTTAAATCTCCTGACATTTACATCTCACCCACCCTGGATACTCAGCAGACCTTTAGGGCCCTCCCACGGCCTATGTGCACTGAATGAGTGTGACACTGAGTGAGTGTGGTACTGAGCGAGTGTGGTACTGAGTGAGTGTGATGCTGAGTGAGTGTGGTACTGAGCGAGTGTGGTACTGAGTGAGTGTGGTACTGAGCGAGTGTGATATTGAGTGAGTGTGATACTGAGTGAGTGTGGTATTGAGTGCGTGTAGTACAGAGTGAGTGTGGTACTGAGTGAGTGTGGTACTGAGCGAGTGTGGTACTGAGTGAGTGAGATACTGAGTGTGGTATTGAGTGAGTGTGGTACTGAGCGAGTGTGGTACTGAGTAAGTGTAGTACTGAGTGAGTGTGGGGCTGAGGGGCACTCACTCTGTACCACATTCACTCTGTACCACACTCACTCGCTGCCACACTCATTCAGTACCACACTCGCTCAGTATCACACTCACTCTGTACCACACTCACTCAGTATCACACTCACTCTGTACCACACTCACTCAGTATCACACGCACTCTCTGCCACACTCACTCTCTGCCAAATTTGCTCAGTACCACACTCACTCTCTGCCACACTCACTCTCTGCCACACTCACTCAGTATCACACTCACTCAGTAACACACTCACTCAGTACCACACAAAATCAGTATCACACTCACTCTCTGCCACACTCACTTAGTACCATACTCACTCAGTACCACACTCACTCAGTAACACACTCACTCAGTACAACACTCACAGTACCACACTCACTCAGTATCACACTCACTCTCTGCCACACTCACTCAGTACCACACTCACTCAGTATCACACTCACTCAGTATCACACTCACTCAGTACAACACTCACTCAGTATCACACTCACTCAGTATCAAACTCGCTCAGTAACACACTCACTCAGTACCACACTGACACAGTATCACATTCACTCAGTATCACACTCACTCAGTAACACACTCGCTCAGTACCACACTCACTCAATACCACACTCACTCAGTATCACACTCACTCAGTAACACACTCGCTCAGTACCACACTCACTCAATACCACACTCACTCAGTAACACACTCACTCAGTACCACACAAAATCAGTATCACACTCACTCTCTGCCACACTCACTTAGTACCATACTCACTCAGTACCACACTCACTCAGTAACACACTCACTCAGTACAACACTCACAGTACCACACTCACTCAGTATCACACTCACTCTCTGCCACACTCACTCAGTACCACACACACTCAGTATCACACTCACTCAGTATCACACTCACTCAGTACAACACTCACTCAGTATCACACTCACTCAGTATCAAACTCGCTCAGTAACACACTCACTCAGTACCACACTGACACAGTATCACATTCACTCAGTATCACACTCACTCAGTAACACACTCGCTCAGTACCACACTCACTCAATACCACACTCACTCAGTATCACACTCACTCAGTATCAAACTCGCTCAGTAACACACTCACTCAGTACCACACTGACACAGTATCACACTCACTCAGTATCACACTCACTCAGTACCACACTCACTCAATACAACACTCACTCAGTAACACACTCACTCAGTACCACACTGACACAGTATCACATTCACTCAGTATCACACTCACTCAATACCACACTCACTCAGTATCACACTCACTCAGTATCAAACTCGCTCAGTAACACACTCACTCAGTACCACACTGACACAGTATCACACTCACTCAGTATCACACTCACTCAGTACCACACTCACTCAATACAACACTCACTCAGTAACACACTCACTCAGTACCACACTGACACAGTATCACATTCACTCAGTATCACACTCACTCAATACCACACTCACTCAGTATCACACTCACTCAGTATCAAACTCGCTCAGTAACACACTCACTCAGTACCACACTGACACAGTATCACACTCACTCAGTATCACACTCACTCAGTGCCACATTCACTCAGTACCACACTCACTCAGTACCACACTCACTCAGTACCACACTCACTCAGTATCACCCTCACTCAGTACCACACTCGCCCAGTGCCACACTCACTCAGTTACACACTCACTCTGGGCCACACTCACTCAGTGCCACACTCACTCTGGGCCACACTCACTCAGTACCACAATCACTCTGGGCCACACTCACTCAGTACCACAATCACTCAGTAACACACTCACTCAGTACCACACTCACTCAGTACCACACTCACTCAGTAACACACACACTCAGTACCACACTCACTCAGTAACACACTCACTCAGTGCCACACTCACTCAGTACCACACTCACTCTGGGCCACACCCCCTCAGTATCACACTCACTCAGTAACACACTCACTCTGGGCCACACTCACTCAGTGCCACACTCACTCAGTAACACGTTCACTCAGTATCACACTCACTCAGTAACACGTTCACTCAGTATCACTCTCACCCAGTACCACACTCACTCAGTGCCACACTCACTCAGTACCACACTCACTCAGTACCACACTCGCCCAGTGCCACACTCACTCAGTACCACACTCACTCAGTAACACACTCACTCAGTGCCACACTCACTCAGTGCCACACTCACTCAGTACCACACTCACTCAGTGCCACACTCACTCAGTACCACACTCACTCAGTAACACACTCACTCAGTACCACACTCGCCCAGTACCACACTCGCCCAGTGCCACACTCACTCAGTAACACATTCACTCAGTGCCACACTCACTCAGTACCACACTCACTCAGTGCCACACTCACTCAGTGACACACTCACTCAGTACAACACTCACTCAGTACCACCCTCTCTCAGTACCACACTCGCCCAGTGCCACACTCACTCAGTACCACACTCACTCAGTAACACACTCACTCAGTGCCACACTCACTCAGTGCCACACTCACTCAGTACCACACTCACTCAGTAACACACTCACTCAGTACCACACTCGCCCAGTGCAACACTCACTCAGTAACACGTTCATTCAGTGCCACACTCACTCAGTACCACACTCAATGAGTACCACACTCACTCAGTGCCACACTCACTCAGTACCACACTCACTCAGTAACACACTGACTCAGTGCCACACTCACTCAGTACCACACTCGCCCAGTACCACACTCGCCCAGTGCCACACTCACTCAGTAACACGTTCACTCAGTGCCACACTCACTCAGTAACACACTCACTCTGGGCCACACTCACTCAGTAACACACTCACTCAGTGCCACACTCACTCAGTGCCACACTCACTGAGTAACACGTTCACTCAGTGCCACACTCACTCAGTAACACACTCACTCTGGGCCACACTCACTCAGTAACACACTCACTCAGTAACACGTTCACTCAGTGCCACACTCACTCAGTAACACGTTCACTCAGTGCCACACTCACTCAGTAACACACTCACTCTGGGCCACACTCACTCAGTAACACACTCACTCAGTGCCACACTCACTCAGTGCCACACTCACTCAGTAACACACTCACTCAGTGCCACACTCACTCAGTAACACACTCACTCAGTACCACACTCACTCAGTGCCACACTCACTCAGTGCCACACTCACACAGTGCCACACTCACTCAGTAACACACTCACTCAGTGCCACACTCACTCAGTAACACACTCACTCAGTGCCACACTTACTCAGTACCACACTCACTCAGTGCCACACTCACTCAGTATCACAATCACTCAGTATCACACTCACTCTGTACCACACTCACTCAGTAACACACTCACTCAGTGCCACACTCAATCAGTATCACAATCACTCAGTATCACACTCACTCTGTACCACACTCACTCAGTATCACACTCACTCAGTATCACACTCACTCTGGGCCACACTCACTCAGTGACACACTCACTCAGTAACACACTCGCTCAGTGCCACACTCACTCAGTGCCACACTCACTCAGTACCACACTCACTCAGTGTCACACTCACTCAGTGCCACACTCACTCAGTAACACATTCACTCTGGGCCACACTCACACAGTGCCACACTCACTCAGTGCCACACTCACTCAGTACCACACTCACTCAGTATCACACTCACTCAGTGCCACACTCACTCAGTAACACACTCACTCTGGGCCACACTCACACAGTGCCACACTCACTCAGTAACACACTCACTCAGTAACACACTCACTCAGTACCACACTCGCCCAGTGCCACACTCAGTCAGTAACACACTCTATCAGTAACACACTCACTCAGTACCACACTCACTCAGTAATACACTCACTCAGTACCACGTTCACTCAGTATCACTCTCACTCAGTACCACACTCGCTCAGTGTCACACTCACTCAGTGCCACACTCACTCAGTACCACACTCACTCAGTGCCACACTCGCTCAGTTACACACTCACTCAGTTACACACTCGCTCAGTTACACACTCACTCAGTTACACGCTCACTGAGTACCACTTTCACTCAGTGCCACACTCGCTCAGTGACACACTCACTCAGTGCCACATTCACTCAGTACCACACTCACTCAGTACCACACTCACTCAGTACCACCCTCACTCAGTACCACGCTCGCCCAGTGCCACACTCACTCAGTAACACACTCACTCTGGGCCACACTCACTCAGTGCCACACTCACCCAGTACCACACACACTCAGTACCACACTCACTCTGGGCCACACTCACTCAGTACCACAATCACTCTGGGCCACACTCACTCAGTACCACAATCACTCAGTAACACACTCACTCAGTACCACACTCACTCAGTACCACACTCACTCAGTAACACACTCACTCAGTACCACACTCACTCAGTAACACACTCACTCAGTGCCACACTCACTCAGTACCACACTCACTCTGGGCCAGACTCACTCAGTACCACACTCACTCAGTACCACAATCACTCAGTAACACACTCACTCAGTACCACACTCACTCAGTACCACACTCACTCAGTGCCACACTCACTCAGTGCCACACTCACTCAGTACCACACTCGCCCAGTGCCACACTCACTCAGTGCCACACTCACTCAGTGCCACACTCACTCAGTATCACACTCACTCAGTATCACACTCACTCAGTAACACACTCACTCTGGGCCACACTCTCTCAGTGCCACACTCACTCAGTAACACGTTCACTCAGTATCACACTCACTCTGTAACACGTTCACTCAGTATCACTCTCACCCAGTACCACACTCACTCAGTATCACACTCACTCAGTGCCACACTCACTCAGTACCACACTCACTCAGTACCACACTCACTCAGTACCACCCTCACTCAGTACCACACTCGCCCAGTGCCACACTCACTCAGTACCATACTCACTCAGTAACACACTCACCCAGTGCCACACTCACTCAGTGCCACACTCACTCAGTACCACACTCACTCAGTAACACACTCACTCAGTACCGCACTCGCCCAGTACCACACTCGCCCAGTGCCACACTCACTCAGTAACACGTTCACTCAGTGCCACACTCACTCAGTACCACACTCACTCAGTAACACACTCACTCAGTGCCACACTCACTCAGTACCACACTCACTCAGTACCACACTCACCCAGTGCCACACTCACTCAGTACCACACTCACTCAGTAACACACTCACTCAGTGCCACACTCACTCAGTACCACACTCACTCAGTAACACACTCACTCAGTACCACACTCGCCCAGTGCCACACTCACTCAGTGACACACTCACTCAGTGCCACACTCACTCAGTAACACACTCACTGAGTACCACACTCACTCATTACCACACTCACTCAGTAACACACTCACTCAGCACCACACTCACTCAGTAACACACTCACTCAGTGCCACACTCACTCAGTACCACACTCACTCTTGGCCACACTCACTCAGTACCACACTCACTCAGTGCCACACTCACTCAGTGCCACACTCACTCAGTACCACACTCACTCAGTAACACACTCGCCCAGTGCCACACTCACTCAGTGACACACTCACTCAGTGCCACGCTCACTCAGTAACACACTCACTGAGTACCACACTCACTGAGTACCACACTCACTCAGTGCCACACTCACTCAGTGCCACACTCACTCAGTGCCACACTCACTCAGTAACACACTCACTCAGTGCCACACTCACTCATTGCCACACTCACTCAGTAACACACTCACTCAGTGCCACACTCACTCAGTACCACACTCACTCAGTACCACAATCACCCAGTACCACACTCACTCAGTGCCACACTCACTCAGTACCACACTCACTCAGTACCACACTCACTCAGTACCACCCTCACTCAGTACCACACTCGCCCAGTGCCACACTCACTCAGTACCATACTCACTCAGTAACACACTCACCCAGTGCCACACTCACTCAGTGCCACACTCACTCAGTACCACACTCACTCAGTAACACACTCACTCAGTACCACACTCGCCCAGTACCACACTCGCCCAGTGCCACACTCACTCAGTAACACGTTCACTCAGTGCCACACTCACTCAGTACCACACTCACTCAGTAACACACTCACTCAGTGCCACACTCACTCAGTGCCACACTCACTCAGTACCACACTCACTCAGTACCACACTCACCCAGTGCCACACTCACTCAGTACCACACTCACTCAGTAACACACTCACTCAGTGCCACACTCACTCAGTGCCACACTCACTCAGTACCACACTCACTCAGTAACACACTCACTCAGTACCACACTCGCCCAGTGCCACACTCACTCAGTGACACACTCACTCAGTGCCACACTCACTCAGTAACACACTCACTGAGTACCACACTCACTCAGTACCACACTCACTCAGTACCACACTCACTCAGTACCACACTCACTCAGTAACACACTCACTCAGTGCCACACTCACTCAGTACCACACTCACTCTGGGCCACACTCACTCAGTACCACACACACTCAGTACCACAATCACTCAGTAACACACTCACTCAGTACCACACTCACTCAGTACCACATTCACTCAGTACTACACTCACTCAGTGCCACACTCACTCAGTGCCACACTCACTCAGTACCACCCTCACTCAGTACCACACTCGCCCAGTGCCACACTCACTCAGTGCCACACTCACTCAGTGCCACAGTCACTCAGTATCACACTCACTCAGTATCACACTCACTCAGTAACACACTCACTCTGGGCCACACTCTCTCAGTGCCACACTCACTCAGTACCACACTCACTCAGTAACACACTCACTCAGTACCACACTCGCCCAGTACCACACTCGCCCAGTGCCACACTCACTCAGTAACACGTTCACTCAGTGCCACACTCACTCAGTACCACACTCGCCCAGTGCCACACTCACTCAGTACCACACTCACTCAGTAACACACTCACTCAGTGCCACACTCACTCAGTACCACACTCACTCAGTACCACATTCACTCAGTACTACACTCACTCAGTGCCACACTCACTCAATGCCACACTCACTCAGTACCACCCTCACTCAGTACCACACTCGCCCAGTGCCACACTCACTCAGTGCCACACTCACTCAGTGCCACAGTCACTCAGTATCACACTCACTCAGTATCACACTCACTCAGTAACACACTCACTCTGGGCCACACTCTCTCAGTGCCACACTCACTCAGTACCACACTCACTCAGTAACACACTCACTCAGTACCACACTCGCCCAGTACCACACTCGCCCAGTGCCACACTCACTCAGTAACACGTTCACTCAGTGCCACACTCACTCAGTACCACACTCGCCCAGTGCCACACTCACTCAGTACCACACTCACTCAGTAACACACTCACTCAGTGCCACACTCACTCAGTGCCACACTCACTCAGTACCACACTCACTCAGTAACACACTCGCCCAGTGCCACACTCACTCAGTGACACACTCACTCAGTGCCACACTCACTCAGTAACACACTCACTGAGTACCACACTCACTGAGTACCACACTCACTCAGTGCCACACTCACTCAGTGCCACACTCACTCAGTGCCACACTCACTCAGTAACACACTCACTCAGTGCCACACTCACTCATTGCCACACTCACTCAGTAACACACTCACTCAGTGCCACACTCACTCAGTACCACACTCACTCAGTACCACAATCACCCAGTACCACACTCACTCAGTGCCACACTCACTCAGTACCACACTCACTCAGTACCACCCTCACTCAGTACCACACTCGCCCAGTGCCACACTCACTCAGTACCATACTCACTCAGTAACACACTCACCCAGTACCACACTCACTCAGTGCCACACTCACTCAGTACCACACTCACTCAGTAACACACTCACTCAGTACCACACTCGCCCAGTACCACACTCGCCCAGTGCCACACTCACTCAGTAACACGTTCACTCAGTGCCACACTCACTCAGTACCACACTCACTCAGTAACACACTCACTCAGTGCCACACTCACTCAGTGCCACACTCACTCAGTACCACACTCACTCAGTACCACACTCACCCAGTGCCACACTCAATCAGTACCACACTCACTCAGTAACACACTCACTCAGTGCCACACTCACTCAGTACCACACTCACTCAGTAACACACTCACTCAGTACCACACTCGCCCAGTGCCACACTCACTCAGTGACACACTCACTCAGTGCCACACTCACTCAGTAACACACTCACTGAGTACCACACTCACTCAGTACCACACTCACTCAGTAACACACTCACTCAGTACCACACTCACTCAGTAACACACTCACTCAGTGCCACACTCACTCAGTACCACACTCACTCTGGGCCACACTCACTCAGTACCACACACACTCAGTACCACAATCACTCAGTAACACACTCACTCAGTACCACACTCACTCAGTACCACATTCACTCAGTACTACACTCACTCAGTGCCACACTCACTCAGTGCCACACTCACTCAGTACCACCCTCACTCAGTACCACACTCGCCCAGTGCCACACTCACTCAGTGCCACACTCACTCAGTGCCACAGTCACTCAGTATCACACTCACTCAGTATCACACTCACTCAGTAACACACTCACTCTGGGCCACACTCTCTCAGTGCCACACTCACTCAGTACCACACTCACTCAGTAACACACTCACTCAGTACCACACTCGCCCAGTACCACACTCGCCCAGTGCCACACTCACTCAGTAACACGTTCACTCAGTGCCACACTCACTCAGTACCACACTCGCCCAGTGCCACACTCACTCAGTACCACACTCACTCAGTAACACACTCACTCAGTGCCACACTCACTCAGTGCCACACTCACTCAGTACCACACTCACTCAGTAACACACTCACTCAGTACCACACTCGCCCAGTGCCACACTCACTCAGTGACACACTCACTCAGTGCCACACTCACTCAGTAACACACTCACTGAGTACCACACTCACTCAGTGCCACACTCACTCAGTGCCACACTCACTCAGTGCCACACTCACTCAGTAACTCACTCACTCAGTGCCACACTCACTCATTGCCACACTCACTCAGTAACACGTTCACTCAGTGCCACACTCACTCAGTACCACACTCGCCCAGTGCCACACTCACTCAGTACCACACTCACTCAGTAACACACTCACTCAGTGCCACACTCACTCAATGCCACACTCACTCAGTACCACACTCACTCAGTAACACACTCACTCAGTACCACACTCGCCCAGTGCCACACTCACTCAGTGACACACTCACTCAGTGCCACACTCACTCAGTAACACACTCACTGAGTACCACACTCACTCAGTGCCACACTCACTCAGTGCCACACTCACTCAGTGCCACACTCACTCAGTAACACACTCACTCAGTGCCACACTCACTCATTGCCACACTCACTCAGTAACACACTCACTCAGTGCCACACTCACTCAGTATCACACTCACTCAGTATCACACTCACTCAGTAAAACACTCACTCAGTAACGCATTCACTCTGGGCCACACTCACTCAGTAACACACTCACTCAGTAACACACTCACTCAGTATCACACTCACTCAGTAACACACTCATTCAGTGACACAATCGCTCAGTTACACACTCACTCGGTTACACACTCACTCAGTGCCACACTCACTCAGTGACACACTCGCGCAGTTACACACTCACTCAGTATCACACTCACTCAGTGCAACACTCACTCAGTGACACACTCGCTCAGTTACACACTCACTCAGTTACACACTCACTCAGTAACACGCTCACTCAGTGCCACACTCACTCAGTATCACACTTACTCAGTATCACACTCACTCAGTACCACACTCACTCAGTATCACACTCACTCAGTGCCACACTCGCTCAGTTACACACTCACTCAGTTACACACTCGCTCAGTTACACACTCACTCAGTTACACGCTCACTGAGTACCACTTTCACTCAGTGCCACACTCACTCAGTGACACACTCACTCAGTAACACACTCACTCAGTGCCACATTCACTCAGTACCACACTCACTCAGTACCACACTCACTCAGTACCACCCTCACTCAGTACCACACTCGCCCAGTGCCACACTCACTCAGTAACACACTCACTCTGGGCCACACTCACTCAGTGCCACACTCACCCAGTACCACACTCACTCAGTACCACACTCACTCTGGGCCACACTCACTCAGTACCACAATCACTCTGGGCCACACTCACTCAGTACCACAATCACTCAGTAACACACTCACTCAGTACCACACTCACTCAGTACCACACTCACTCAGTAACACACTCACTCAGTACCACACTCACTCAGTAACACACTCACTCAGTGCCACACTCACTCAGTACCGCACTCACTCAGGGCCACACTCACTCAGTACCACACTCACTCAGTACCACAATCACTCAATACCACACTCACTCAGTACCACACTCACTCAGTGCCACACTCACTCAGTGCCACACTCACTCAGTGCCACACTCACTCAGTGCCACACTCACTCAGTATCACACTCACTCTGGGCCACACTCTCTCAGTAACACGTTCACTCAGTATCACACTCACTCAGTAACACGTTCACTCAGTATCACTCTCACCCAGTACCACACTCACTCAGTATCACACTCACTCAGTGCCACACTCACTCAGTGCGACACTCACTCAGTACCACACTCACTCAGTACCACACTCGCCCAGTGCCACACTCACTCAGTACCACACTCACTCAGTAACACACTCACCCAGTGCCACACTCACTCAGTGCCACACTCACTCAGTACCACACTCACTCAGTAACACACTCACTCAGTACCACACTCGCCCAGTACCACACTCGCCCAGTGCCACACTCCCTCAGTAACACGTTCACTCAGTGCCACACTCACTCAGTAACACACTCACTCAGTGCCACACTCACTCAGTGCCACACTCACTCAGTACCACACTCACTCAGTACCACACTCGCCCAGTGCCACACTCACTCAGTACCACACTCACTCAGTAACACACTCACTCAGTGCCACACTCACTCAGTACCACACTCACTCAGTAACACACTCACTCAGTACCACACTCGCCCAGTGCCACACTCACTCAGTGACACACTCACTCAGTGCCACACTCACTCAGTAACACACTAACTGAGTACCACACTCACTCAGTGCCACACTCACTCAGTGCCACACTCACTCAGTGCCACACTCACTCAGTAACACACTCACTCAGTGCCACTCTCACTCAGTAACACACTCACTCAGTACCACACTCACTCAGTGACACACTCACTCAGTGCCACACTCACACAGTAACACACTCACTCAGTGCCACACTCACTCAGTAACACACTCACTCTGGGCCACACTCACACAGTGCCACACTCACTCAGTAACACACTCACTCAGTAACACACTCACTCAGTACCACACTCGCCCAGTTCCACACTCAGTCAGTAACACACTCTATCAGTAACACACTCACTCAGTACCACACTCACTCAGTAATACACTCACTCAGTATCACTCTCACTCAGTACCACACTCGCTCAGTGTCACACTCACTCAGTGCCACACTCACTCAGTACCACACTCACTCAGTGCCACACTCGCTCAGTTACACACTCACTCAGTTACACACTCGCTCAGTTACACACTCACTCAGTTACACGCTCACTGAGTACCACTTTCACTCAGTGCCACACTCACTCAGTGACACACTCACTCAGTGCCACATTCACTCAGTACCACACTCACTCAGTACCACACTCACTCAGTACCACCCTCACTCAGTACCACGCTCGCCCAGTGCCACACTCACTCAGTAACACACTCACTCTGGGCCACACTCACTCAGTGCCACACTCACCCAGTACCACACTCACTCAGTACCACACTCACTCTGGGCGACACTCACTCAGTACCACAATCACTCTGGGCCACACTCACTCAGTACCACAATCACTCAGTAACACACTCACTCAGTACCACACTCACTCAGTACCACACTCACTCAGTAACACACTCACTCAGTACCACACTCACTCAGTAACACACTCACTCAGTGCCACACTCACTCTGGGCCAGACTCACTCAGTACCACACTCACTCAGTACCACAATCACTCAGTAACACACTCACTCAGTACCACACTCACTCAGTACCACACTCACTCAGTGCCACACTCACTCAGTGCCACACTCACTCAGTACCACCCTCACTCAGTACCACACTCGCCCAGTGCCACACTCACTCAGTGCCACACTCACTCAGTGCCACACTCACTCAGTATCACACTCACTCAGTATCACACTCACTCAGTAACACACTCACTCTGGGCCACACTCTCTCAGTGCCACACTCACTCAGTAACACGTTCACTCAGTATCACACTCACTCAGTAACACGTTCACTCAGTATCACTCTCACCCAGTATCACACTCACTCAGTATCACACTCACTCAGTGCCACACTCACTCAGTACCACACTCACTCAGTACCACACTCACTCAGTACCACCCTCACTCAGTAACACACTCGCCTAGTGCCACACTCACTCAGTACCATACTCACTCAGTAACACACTCACCCAGTGCCACACTCACTCAGTGCCACACTCACTCAGTACCACACTCACTCAGTAACACACTCACTCAGTACCACACTCGCCCAGTACCACACTCGCCCAGTGCCACACTCACTCAGTAACACGTTCACTCAGTGCCACACTCACTCAGTACCACACTCACTCAGTAACACACTCACTCAGTGCCACACTCACTCAGTGCCACACTCACTCAGTACCACACTCACTCAGTACCACACTCACCCAGTGCCACACTCACTCAGTACCACACTCACTCAGTAACACACTCACTCAGTGCCACACTCACTCAGTACCACACTCACTCAGTAACACACTCACTCAGTACCACACTCGCCCAGTGCCACACTCACTCAGTGACACACTCACTCAGTGCCACACTCACTCAGTAACACACTCACTGAGTACCACACTCACTCAGTACCACACTCACTCAGTAACACACTCACTCAGCACCACACTCACTCAGTAACACACTCACTCAGTGCCACACTCACTCAGTACCACACTCACTCTGGGCCACACTCACTCAGTACCACACTCACTCAGTACCACAATCACTCAGTAACACACTCACTCAGTACCACACTCACTCAGTACCACATTCACTCAGTACTACACTCACTCAGTGCCACACTCACTCAGTGCCACACTCACTCAGTACCACCCTCACTCAGTACCACACTCGCCCAGTGCCACACTCACTCAGTGCCACACTCACTCAGTGCCACAGTCACTCAGTATCACACTCACTCAGTATCACACTCACTCAGTAACACACTCACTCTGGGCCACACTCTCTCAGTGCCACACTCACTCAGTACCACACTCACTCAGTAAAACACTCACTCAGTACCACACTCGCCCAGTACCACACTCGCCCAGTGCCACACTCACTCAGTAACACGTTCACTCAGTGCCACACTCACTCAGTACCACACTCGCCCAGTGCCACACTCACTCAGTACCACACTCACTCAGTAACACACTCACTCAGTGCCACACTCACTCAGTACCACACTCACTCAGTAACACACTCACTCAGTACCACACTCGCCCAGTGCCACACTCACTCACTGACACACTCACTCAGTGCCACACTCACTCAGTAACACACTCACTGAGTACCACACTCACTGAGTACCACACTCACTCAGTGCCACACTCACTCAGTGCCACACTCACTCAGTGCCACACTCACTCAGTAACACACTCACTCAGTGCCACACTCACTCATTGCCACACTCACTCAGTAACACACTCACTCAGTGCCACACTCACTCAGTACCACACTCACTCAGTACCACAATCACCCAGTACCACACTCACTCAGTATCACACTCACTCAGTGCCACACTCACTCAGTACCACACTCACTCAGTACCACACTCACTCAGTACCACCCTCACTCAGTACCACACTCGCCCAGTGCCACACTCACTCAGTACCATACTCACTCAGTAACACACTCACCCAGTGCCACACTCACTCAGTGCCACACTCACTCAGTACCACACTCACTCAGTAACACACTCACTCAGTACCACACTCGCCCAGTACCACACTCGCCCAGTGCCACACTCACTCAGTAACACGTTCACTCAGTGCCACACTCACTCAGTACCACACTCACTCAGTAACACACTCACTCAGTGCCACACTCACTCAGTGCCACACTCACTCAGTACCACACTCACTCAGTACCACACTCACCCAGTGCCACACTCACTCAGTACCACACTCACTCAGTAACACACTCACTCAGTGCCACACTCACTCAGTGCCACACTCACTCAGTACCACACTCACTCAGTAACACACTCACTCAGTACCACACTCGCCCAGTGCCACACTCACTCAGTGACACACTCACTCAGTGCCACACTCACTCAGTAACACACTCACTGAGTACCACACTCACTCAGTACCACACTCACTCAGTACCACACTCACTCAGTAACACACTCACTCAGTGCCACACTCACTCAGTACCACACTCACTCTGGGCCACACTCACTCAGTACCACACTCACTCAGTACCACAATCACTCAGTAACACACTCACTCAGTACCACACTCACTCAGTACCACATTCACTCAGTAGTACACTCACTCAATGCCACACTCACTCAGTGCCACACTCACTCAGTACCACCCTCACTCAGTACCACACTCGCCCAGTGCCACACTCACTCAGTGCCACACTCACTCAGTGCCACAGTCACTCAGTATCACACTCACTCAGTATCACACTCACTCAGTAACACACTCACTCTGGGCCACACTCTCTCAGTGCCACACTCACTCAGTACCACACTCACTCAGTAACACACTCACTCAGTACCACACTCGCCCAGTACCACACTCGCCCAGTGCCACACTCACTCAGTAACACGTTCACTCAGTGCCACACTCACTCAGTACCACACTCGCCCAGTGCCACACTCACTCAGTACCACACTCACTCAGTAACACACTCACTCAGTGCCACACTCACACAGTGCCACACTCACTCAGTACCACACTCACTCAGTAACACACTCACTCAGTACCACACTCGCCCAGTGCCACACTCACTCAGTGACACACTCACTCAGTGCCACACTCACTCAGTAACACACTCACTGAGTACCACACTCACTCAGTGCCACACTCACTCAGTGCCACACTCACTCAGTGCCACACTCACTCAGTAACTCACTCACTCAGTGCCACACTCACTCATTGCCACACTCACTCAGTAACACGTTCACTCAGTGCCACACTCACTCAGTACCACACTCGCCCAGTGCCACACTCACTCAGTACCACACTCACTCAGTAACACACTCACTCAGTGCCACACTCACTCAATGCCACACTCACTCAGTACCACACTCACTCAGTAACACACTCACTCAGTACCACACTCGCCCAGTGCCACACTCACTCAGTGACACACTCACTCAGTGCCACACTCACTCAGTAACACACTCACTGAGTACCACACTCACTCAGTACCACACTCACTCAGTGCCACACTCACTCAGTGCCACACTCACTCAGTGCCACACTCACTCAGTAACACACTCACTCAGTGCCACACTCACTCATTGCCACACTCACTCAGTAACACACTCACTCAGTGCCACACTCACTCAGTATCACACTCACTCAGTATCACACTCACTCAGTAACACACTCACTCAGTAACGCATTCACTCTGGGCCACACTCACTCAGTAACACACTCACTCAGTAACACACTCACTCAGTATCACACTCACTCAGTAACACACTCATTCAGTGACACAATCGCTCAGTTACACACTCACTCGGTTACACACTCACTCAGTGCCACACTCACTCAGTGACACACTCGCGCAGTTACACACTCACTCAGTATCACACTCACTCAGTGCCACACTCACTCAGTGACACACTCGCTCAGTTACACACTCACTCAGTTACACACTCACTCAGTAACACGCTCACTCAGTGCCACACTCACTCAGTATCACACTTACTCAGTATCACACTCACTCAGTACCACACTCACTCAGTATCACACTCACTCAGTGCCACACTCGCTCAGTTACACACTCACTCAGTTACACACTCGCTCAGTTACACACTCACTCAGTTACACGCTCACTGAGTACCACTTTCACTCAGTGCCACACTCACTCAGTGACACACTCACTCAGTAACACACTCACTCAGTGCCACATTCACTCAGTACCACACTCACTCAGTACCACACTCACTCAGTACCACCCTCACTCAGTACCACACTCGCCCAGTGCCACACTCACTCAGTAACACACTCACTCTGTACCACACTCACTCAGTGCCACACTCACCCAGTACCACACTCACTCAGTACCACACTCACTCTGGGCCACACTCACTCAGTACCACAATCACTCTGGGCCACACTCACTCAGTACCACAATCACTCAGTAACACACTCACTCAGTACCACACTCACTCAGTACCACACTCACTCAGTAACACACTCACTCAGTACCACACTCACTCAGTAACACACTCACTCAGTGCCACACTCACTCAGTACCGCACTCACTCAGTAACACACTCACTCAGTACCACACTCACTCAGTACCACACTCACTCAGTACCACACTCACTCAGTGCCACACTCACTCAGTGCCACACTCACTCAGTACCACACTCACTCAGTGCCACACTCACTCAGTGCCACACTCACTCAGTATCACACTCACTCAGTAACACACTCACTCTGGGCCACACTCTCTCAGTAACACGTTCACTCAGTATCACACTCACTCAGTAACACGTTCACTCAGTATCACTCTCACCCAGTACCACACTCACTCAGTATCACACTCACTCAGTGCCACACTCACTCAGTGCCACACTCACTCAGTACCACACTCACTCAGTACCACACTCGCCCAGTGCCACACTCACTCAGTACCACACTCACTCAGTAACACACTCACCCAGTGCCACACTCACTCAGTGCCACACTCACTCAGTACCACACTCACTCAGTAACACACTCACTCAGTACCACACTCGCCCAGTACCACACTCGCCCAGTGCCACACTCCCTCAGTAACACGTTCACTCAGTGCCACACTCACTCAGTAACACACTCACTCAGTGCCACACTCACTCAGTGCCACACTCACTCAGTACCACACTCACTCAGTACCACACTCGCCCAGTGCCACACTCACTCAGTACCACACTCACTCAGTAACACACTCACTCAGTGCCACACTCACTCAGTACCACACTCACTCAGTAACACACTCACTCAGTACCACACTCGCCCAGTGCCACACTCACTCAGTGACACACTCACTCAGTGCCACACTCACTCAGTAACACACTCACTGAGTACCACACTCACTCAGTACCACACTCACTCAGTGCCACACTCACTCAGTGCCACACTCACTCAGTGCCACACTCACTCAGTAACACACTCACTCAGTGCCACTCTCACTCAGTAACACACTCACTCAGTACCACACTCACTCAGTGACACACTCACTCAGTGCCACACTCACACAGTAACACACTCACTCAGTGCCACACTCACTCAGTATCACACTCACTCAGTATCACACTCACTCAGTAACACACTCACTCAGTAACGCATTCACTCTGGGCCACACTCACTCAGTATCACACTTACTCAGTATCACACTCACTCAGTACCACACTCGCTCAGTATCACACTCACTCAGTACCACACTCGCTCAGTTACACACTCACTCAGTTACACACTCGCTCAGTTACACACTCACTCAGTTACACACTCACTCAGTAACACGCTCACTGAGTACCACGTTCACTCAGTGCCACACTCACTCAGTGACACATTCACTCAGTAACACACTCACTCAGTGCCACATTCACTCAGTACCACACTCACTCAGTACCACACTCACTCAGTATCACCCTCACTCAGTACCACACTCGCCCAGTGCCACACTCACTCAGTTACACACTCACTCTGGGCCACACTCACTCAGTGCCACACTCACCCAGTACCACACTCACTTAGTACCACACTCACTCTGGGCCACACTCACTCAGTACCACAATCACTCTGGGCCACACTCACTCAGTACCACAATCACTCAGTAACACACTCACTCAGTACCACACTCACTCAGTACCACACTCACTCAGTAACACACACACTCAGTACCACACTCACTCAGTAACACACTCATTCAGTGCCACACTCACTCAGTACCACACTCACTCTGGGCCACACTCCCTCAGTATCACACTCACTCAGTAACACACTCACTCTGGGCCACACTCACTCAGTGCCACACTCACTCAGTAACACGTTCACTCAGTATCACACTCACTCAGTAACACGTTCACTCAGTATCACTCTCACCCAGTACCACACTCACTCAGTGCCACACTCACTCAGTACCACACTCACTCAGTACCACACTCGCCCAGTGCCACACTCACTCAGTACCACACTCACTCAGTAACACACTCACTCAGTGCCACACTCACTCAGTGCCACACTCACTCAGTACCACACTCACTCAGTGCCACACTCACTCAGTACCACACTCGCCCAGTACCACACTCGCCCAGTGCCACACTCACTCAGTAACACGTTCACTCAGTGCCACACTCACTCAGTACCACACTCACTCAGTGCCACACTCACTCAGTGCCACACTCACTCAGTACCACACTCACTCAGCACCACCCTCACTCAGTACCACACTCGCCCAGTGCCACACTCACTCAATACCACACTCACTCAGTAACACACTCACTCAGTGCCACACTCACTCAGTGCCACACACACTCAGTACCACACTCACTCAGTAACACACTCACTCAGTACCACACTCGCCCAGTGCCACACTCACTCAGTAACACGTTCATTCAGTGCCACACTCACTCAGTACCACACTCACTGAGTACCACACTGACTCAGTGCCACACTCACTCAGTGCCACACTCACTCAGTACCACACTCACTCAGTAACACACTGACTCAGTGCCACACTCACTCAGTACCACACTCGCCCAGTACCACACTCGCCCAGTGCCACACTCACTCAGTAACACGTTCACTCAGTGCCACACTCACACAGTGCCACACTCACTCAGTAACACACTCACTCAGTAACACACTCACTCAGTACCACACTCGCCCAGTGCCACACTCAGTCAGTAACACACTCACTCAGTAACACACTCACTCAGTACCACACTCACTCAGTAATACACTC
Source organism: Scyliorhinus torazame (assembly GCF_047496885.1). NCBI lineage: Eukaryota > Metazoa > Chordata > Chondrichthyes > Carcharhiniformes > Scyliorhinidae > Scyliorhinus > Scyliorhinus torazame. The sequence goes on along the minus strand of NC_092708.1, from coordinate 393,553,156 downwards.
ACTCAGTACCACGTTCACTCAGTATCACTCTCACTTAGTACCACACTCGCTCAGTATCACACTCACTCAGTGCCACACTCACTCAGTACCACACTCACTCAGTGCCACACTCGCTCAGTTACACACTCACTCAGTTACACACTCGCTCAGTTACAAACTCACTCAGTTACACGCTCACTGAGTACCACTTTCACTCAGTGCCACACTCACTCAGTGACACACTCACTCAGTGCCACATTCACTCAGTACCACACTCACTCAGTACCACACTCACTCAGTACCACCCTCACTCCGTACCACACTCGCCCAGTGCCACACTCACTCAGTAACACACTCACTCTGGGCCACACTCACTCAGTGCCACACTCACCCAGTACCACACTCACTCAGTACCACACTCACTCTGGGCCACACTCACTCAGTACCACAATCACTCTGGGCCACTCTCACTCAGTACCACAATCACTCAGTAACACACTCACTCAGTACCACACTCACTCAGTACCACACTCACTCAGTAACACACTCACTCAGTACCACACTCACTCAGTAACACACTCACTCAGTGCCACACTCACTCAGTACCACACTCACTCTGGGCCACACTCACTCAGTACCACACTCACTCAGTACCACAATCACTCAGTAACACACTCACTCAGTACCACACTCACTCAGTACCACACTCACTCAGTGCCACACTCACTCAGTGCCACACTCACTCAGTACCACCCTCACTCAGTACCACACTCGCCCAGTGCCACACTCACTCAGTGCCACACTCACTCAGTGCCACACTCACTCAGTATCACACTCACTCAGTATCACACTCACTCAGTAACACACTCACTCTGGGCCACACTCTCTCAGTGCCACACTCACTCAGTAACACGTTCACTCAGTATCACACTCACTCAGTAACACGTTCACTCAGTATCACTCTCACCCAGTACCACACTCACTCAGTATCACACTCACTCAGTGCCACACTCACTCAGTACCACACTCACTCAGTACAACACTCACTCAGTACCACCCTCACTCAGTACCACACTCGACCAGTGCCACACTCACTCAGTACCATACTCACTCAGTAACACACTCACCCAGTGCCACACTCACTCAGTGCCACACTCACTCAGTACCACACTCACTCAGTAACACACTCACTCAGTACCACACTCGCCCAGTACCACACTCGCCCAGTGCCACACTCACTCAGTAACACGTTCACTCAGTGCCACACTCACTCAGTACCACACTCACTCAGTAACACACTCACTCAGTGCCACACTCACTCAGTGCCACACTCACTCAGTACCACACTCACTCAGTACCACACTCACCCAGTGCCACACTCACTCAGTACCACACTCACTCAGTAACACACTCACTCAGTGCCACACTCACTCAGTGCCACACTCACTCAGTACCACACTCACTCAGTCACACACTCACTCAGTACCACACTCACCCAGTGCCACACTCACTCAGTGACACACTCACTCAGTGCCACACTCACTCAGTAACACACTCACTGAGTACCACACTCACTCAGTACCACACTCACTCAGTACCACACTCACTCAGTAACACACTCACTCAGTGCCACACTCACTCAGTACCACACTCACTAAGTACCACACTCGCCCAGTGCCACACTCACTCAGTACCACACTCACTCAGTAACACACTCACTCAGTGCCACACTCACTCAGTACCACACTCACTCAGTAACACACTCACTCAGTACCACACTCGCCCAGTGCCACACTCACTCAGTGACACACTCACTCAGTGCCACACTCACTCAGTAACACACTCACTGAGTACCACACTCACTCAGTACCACACTCACTCAGTGCCACACTCACTCAGTGCCAAACTCACTCAGTGCCACACTCACTCAGTAACACACTCACTCAGTGCCACACTCACTCAGTAACACACTCACTCAGTACCACACTCACTCAGTGACACACTCACTCAGTGCCACACTCACTCAGTAACACACTCACTCAGTGCCACACTCACTCAGTATCACACTCACTCAGTATCACACTCACTCAGTAAGACACTCACTCAGTAACGCATTCACTCTGGGCCACACTCACTCGGTATCACACTTACTCAGTATCACACTCACTCAGTACCACACTCACTCAGTATCACACTCACTCAGTACCACATTCGCTCAGTTACACACTCACTCAGTTACACACTCGCTCAGTTACACACTCACTCAGTTACACACTCACTCAGTAACACGCTCACTGAGTACCACGTTCACTCAGTGCCACACTCACTCAGTGACACATTCACTCAGTAACACACTCACTCAGTGCCACATTCACTCAGTACCACACTCACTCAGTACCACACTCACTCAGTATCACCCTCACTCAGTACCACACTCGCCTAGTGCCACACTCACTCAGTTACACACTCACTCTGGGCCACACTCACTCAGTGCCACACTCACCCAGTACCACACTCACTCAGTACCACACTCACTCTGGGCCACACTCACTCAGTACCACAATCACTCTGGGCCACACTCACTCAGTACCACAATCACTCAGTAACACACTCACTCAGTACCACACTCACTCAGTACCACACTCGCTCAGTAACACACACACTCAGTACCACACTCACTCAGTAACACACTCACTCAGTGCCACACTCACTCAGTACCACACTCACTCTGGGCCACACTCCCTCAGTATCACACTCACTCAGTAACACACTCACTCTGGGCCACACTCACTCAGTGCCACACTCACTCAGTAACACGTTCACTCAGTATCACACTCACTCAGTAACACGTTCACTCAGTATCACTCTCACCCAGTACCACACTCACTCAGTGCCACACTCACTCAGTACCACACTCACTCAGTGCCACACTCACTCAGTACCACACTCACTCAGTACCACACTCGCCCAGTGCCACACTCACTCAGTACCACACTCACTCAGTAACACACTTACTCAGTGCCACACTCACTCAGTGCCACACTCACTCAGTACCACACTCACTCAGTGCCACACTCACTCAGTACCACACTCGCCCAGTACCACACTCGCCCAGTGCCACACTCACTCAGTAACACGTTCTCTCAGTGCCACTTTCACTCAGTACCACACTCACTCAGTGCCACACTCACTCAGTGCCACACTCACTCAGTACCACCCTCACTCAGTACCACACTCGCCCAGTGCCACACTCACTCAGTACCACACTCACTCAGTAACACACTCACTCAGTGCCACACTCACTCAGTGCCACACACACTCAGTACCACACTCACTCAGTAACACACTCACTCAGTACCACACTCGCCCAGTGCCACACTCACTCAGTAACACGTTCATTCAGTGCCACACTCACTCAGTACCACACTCACTGAGTACCACACTCACTCAGTGCCACACTCACTCAGTGCCACACTCACTCAGTACCACACTCACTCAGTAACACACTGACTCAGTGCCACACTCACTCAGTGCCACACTCACTCAGTACCACACTCACTCAGTACCTCACTCGCCCAGTACCACACTCGCCCAGTGCCACACTCACTCAGTAACACGTTCACTCAGTGCCACACTCACTCAGTAACACACTCACTCTGGGCCACACTCACTCAGTAACACACTCACTCAGTGCCACACTCACTCAGTGCCACACTCACTGAGTAACACGTTCACTCAGTGCCACACTCACTCAGTAACACACTCACTCTGGGCCACACTCACTCAGTAACACACTCACTCAGTAACACGTTCACTCAGTGCCACACTCACTCAGTAACACGTTCACTCAGTGCCACACTCACTCAGTAACACACTCACTCTGGGCCACACTCACTCAGTAACACACTCACTCAGTGCCACACTGACTCAGTGCCACACTCACTCAGTAACACACTCACTCAGTGCCACACTCACTCAGTAACACACTCACTCAGTGCCACACTCACTCAGTGCCACTCTCACACAGTGCCACACTCACTCAGTAACACACTCTCTCAGTGCCACACTCACTCAGTAACACACTCACTCAGTGCCACACTTACTCAGTACCACACTCACTCAGTGCCACACTCACTCAGTATCACAATCACTCAGTATCACACTCACTCTGTACCACACTCACTCATTAACACACTCACTCAGTGCCACACTCACTCAGTATCACAATCACTCAGTATCACACTCACTCTGTACCACACTCACTCAGTATCACACTCACTCAGTATCACACTCACTCAGTAACACACTCACTCTGGGCCACACTCACTCAGTGACACACTCACTCAGTAACACACTCGCTCAGTGCCACACTCACTCAGTGCCACACTCACTCAGTACCACACTCACTCAGTATCACACTCACTCAGTGCCACACTCACTCAGTAACACACTCACTCTGGGCCACACTCACACAGTGCCACAGTCACTCAGTGCCACACTCACTCAGTACCACACTCACTCAGTATCACACTCACTCAGTGCCACACTCACTCAGTAACACACTCACTCTGGGCCACACTCACACAGTGCCACACTCACTCAGTAACACACTCACTCAGTAACACACTCACTCAGTACCACACTCGCCCAGTGCCACACTCACTCAATACCACACTCACTCAGTGCCACACTCACTCAGTACCAAACTCACTCAGTGCCACACTCACTCAGTTCCACACTCACTCAGTACCACACTCACTCAGTACCACACTCACTCAGTATCACACTCGCCCAGTGCCACACTCACTCAGTGCCACACTCACTCAGTACCACACTCACTCAGTACCACACTCACTCAGTGCCACACTCACTCAGTGCCACACTCAATCAGTACCACACTCGCCCAGTGCCACACTCACTCAGTACCACACTCACTCATTACCACACTCGCCCAGTGCCACACTCACTCAGTACCACACTCGTCCAGTGCCACACTCACTCAGTATCACACTCACTCTCTGCCACAGTCACTCAGTACCACACTCACTCAGTATCACACTCACTCAGTGCCACACTCACTCAGTGCCACACTCACTCAGTGCCACACTCACTCAGTACCACACTCACTCAGTGCCACACTCACTCAGTGCCACACTCACTCAGTACCACACTCACTCAGTGCCACACTCACTGAGTACCACACTCACTCAGTGCCACACTCACTCAGTACCACACTCACTCAGTGCCACACTCACTCAGTGCCACACTCACTCAGTACCACACTCACTCAGTGCCACACTCACTCAGTACCACACTCACTCAGTAACGCACTCACTCAGTATCACACTCACTCAGTACCACACTCACTCAGTGCCACACTCACTCATTACCACACTCGCCCACTGCCACAATCACTCAGTACCACGTTCAGTCAGTAATACTTTGTTTGTCAAACTTCCAGCTCCTGTTTGTGAACTGGTATCTTTGAGGCAATTCTGAGGATTGTCAGTGAACATCAGGCTGTCCAGGGCAACCATTTACATCCCTCAGTCACGACACAACCCAAAACTATTGTATCAGTCTAGACTCCAGCTTAATTGGCAGCACGGTGGCACAGTGGGTTAGCACTGCTGCCTCACGGCGCCGAGGACCCTGGTTCGATCCCGGCTCTGGGTCAGTGTCCGTGTGGAGTTTGCACATTCTCCCCTTGTCTGCGTGGGTTTCACCCCCACAACCCAAAGATGTGCCGGGTAGGTGGATTGGCCTCGATAAATTGCCCCTTAATTGGAAAAAATAAATTGGGTAAACTAAATTTATATTAAAAGAGGCTCCAACTCTGATGATGTAAATCCTCTGAGTATGTGTGGCTTTGGGAAAATTACAGCTCAAAGAAAAACCTCTGTGAGAAAACCCTAGCTTTGACTTGGCGACCTCAGGAAATGATATCATTTTTGGGTGTTTTATATTGAATGTTGATGAGAAAGTGGACTGTCTTGACACACTGAACTCCTGTCCGCATGCCCTGTTAAATAGTCTCGACCCACGCAAATCTCCCAGCACCATTGGTAGACCTGACCACGTGGCAGCCCTGTTGACCTGGGCAGACCCAACACCAGCCTCACCCACGTCAACAGGGCCAGGCCGGTAGCCATCACGGTTTATTTTACTCCCAGCAATTCGTTGAGCGAATCAATGAATGAGACACCAGGTCGAAAACATTAGGGAATAAATAGAGAACTCACATTTCTGTCGCACATTCCAAACCTTCAGCACGTCACAAAACATTTACATCCAATGAAATAGTTGTGAGGTATAGACACCGCTGAAAGGTCGGAACGAAACCAGCCTCCACGCGCACAGCAAGATCCCGCAAACAACACTGTTTCACTGACCAGCTCATTCAGGTTTCGTTCCCGGATTCCCTGCCAGCGAAGGGCTTGGAAAATCAGGAATTCGGCAAGATCTCGGCTGGCATTCTCCCCCCCGCCCCCCGCCGGGTCGGAGAATCCCCGGGGGGAGGCGAGAATCCCGCCCCGCCGCCGGCTGCCCTATTCTCCGATACACGCCGGCCATGGGCCGTTGACAGCGCCCCCCCCCCCCCCCGCGATTCTCCAGACCCCGATGGGCCGAGCGGTCGACAAGTTCTGGCCAGTCCCGCCGGTGTGAATTACTCACGCACGGCGGGACCTGGCAGGTAAGTGTGCTGCGGCGGTCTTCGGGGGGGCGCGGGTGAATCCGATCACGTGGGGGGGCTCCCATGGTGGCCTGGCCCGCGATTGGGGCCTACCGATCCTATGGGCGGGCCTTCATTCTTCCACGCCGGGCCCCTGTAGGGCTCCGCTATATTGTCCGGGGGCTGGCGCGGAGAAGAGAACCCTGGCGCATGCACGGAAATACGCCGGCCGGTCTGCGCATGCGCGGAAATACGCCGGCCGGTCTGCGCATGCACGGAAATACGCCGGCCGGCCTGCGCATGCGTGGAAATATGGCGGCCGGTCCGTGCAAGTGCGGAAATACGCCGGCTGGTCTGCGCATGGGCGGAAATACGCCGGCCGGTCTGCGCATGCACGGAAATACGCCGGCCGGTCTGCGCATGCGCGGAAATACGCCGGCCGGTCTGCGCATGCACGGAAATACGCCGGCCGGCCTGCGCATGCGTGGAAATATGGCGGCCGGTCCGTGCAAGTGCGGAAATACGCCGGCTGGTCTGCGCAGGCGTGGAAATATGGCGGCCGGTCCGTGCAAGTGCGGAAATACGCCGGCCGGTCTGCGCAGGTGTGGAAATATGGTGGCCGGTCCGTGCAAGTGCGGAAATACGCCGGCTGGTCTGCGCATGGGCGGAAATACGCCGGCCGGTCTGCGCATGGGCGGAAATACGCCGGCCGGTCTGCGCAGGCGTGGAAATACGGCGGCCGGTCTGCGCATGTGCGGAAGTACGCCGGCCGGTCTGCGCATGTGCGGAAATATGCTGGCCGGTCTGCGCATGTGCGGAAATACGGCGGCCGGTCCGTGCATGTGCGGAAACACGCCGGCCGGTCCGTGCATGTGCGGAAATACGGCGGCCGGTCTGCGCATGTGCGGATATACGCCGGCCGGTCTGCGCATGTGCGGAAATACGGCGGCCGGTCCGTGCATGTGCGGAAATATGCTGACCGGTCTGCGCATGTCCGAAAATACGCCGGCCGGTCTGCGCATGCGTGAACTCGCACCGGCCCCTCGGCGCCGGCTGGTGCGAGGCCAACCCCTCCGGCGTCAACCTAGCCCGCAAACATTTGGAGTATTCCTCACTTTCGGGGTCTGTTGACCCCGGAGTGGTTGCCACCGATTTTCCTGCCGGTGTCGCGACGTATTCCACAAAAGGGAGAATCCCGCCCCTCGATTCCCCATTTTCCACCCGCCCTCGCTGCTGATGTAATCTGTCCACAAAGAGCGAGAACCTCATTATAATGCATTTAAATAAATTATAATATGATTAGCGAGACCCCTGCTGAATTCATACCTCACTTCACGTCGGCGAGATTTGCAACTGGTTTATCGAGGGAATCCCTCCCAGAGACGCCAAGGTAAGCATGGCCTCGTGGAGGATTCACTGGCAGTGCCGACCTGGCAGGAGCAACCTGTGCCAGGATAGGACCCTCTGGGCAACCCCATGAGAATGCTTGCAGTGCAGAAGGGGGCAATTCAGCCCATTGATTCTGCAGCGACCCTCTGTAAAAGCACTCCAGCTAGGGCAATCTCCCAGACAATTCACGTGACCCCAGAACCCCACCTGACCTGCACATCCTGGGACACTCAGGGGCAATTTAACACGGCCAATACCCCGAACCTGCACAACTTTGGACTTGTGGGAGGAAACCGGAGCGCCCGGAGGAATCCCACGCAGACACGGGGGGGAACGTGCAGACTCCGCACATTCTCTCGAGGCTGGACATTTACTCGGGTCCCTGGCTGTGAGGGAGAAGTGCTAACCACTAGGAGGAGGGGGGTTCCCGCTATGTTGATGGGGAGGGGGAGCGCAGTTGCCTGTACGTGAGGGGGGAGGGTTGCTAGATGTTTGCTTTCTTTGCTGATCAGTGCATCATTTTGGGGCCAGACTTGGCGGCTCCAGCAGGCCACGCCCTGGCACGGTGACGGAGTAAACCCAGCCCACTGATTTGCTTTCTCACAGAGCCTGAAAATCTGGATTACAAACTGGGCTGTTGATCTGGGGAGCGTGGCCCCCTGAACGAACACACAAACATTCCACCCATTAGCCTCACTGATGCTCCTTCAGGGAGAAATACTGACCACAAGACCAGAGAGAACCCATCCTGCGTTTCAATGGATTTGGGATCTGACACGTCCAATTGAGAGGGAATTGGAGCCTCGGTTTATTGGCTGATCCAAAAGACAAAACCTCTGACAGTGCAGCACTCCCTCAGTACTGACCCTCTGACAGTGCAGCACTCCCTCAGTACTGACCCTCTGACAGTGCGGCACTCCCTCAATACTGACCCTCTGACAGTGCGGCACTCCCTCAATACTGACCCTCTGACAATGCAGCTCTCCCTCAGTACTGACCCTCTGACAGTGCAGCACTCCCTCAGTACTGACCCTCTGACAGTGCAGTACTTCCTCAGTACTGACCCTCTGACAGTGCGGCACTCCCTCAGTACTGACCCTCTGACAGTGCAGCACTCCCTCAGTACTGACCCTCTGACAGTGCAGTACTTCCTCAGTACAGACCCTCTGACAGTGCAGCACTCCCTCAGTACAGACCCTCTGACAGTGCGGCACTCCCTCAGTACTGACTCTCTGACAGTGCAGCATTCCCTCAGTACTGACCCTCTGACAGTGCAGCACTCCCTCAGTACTGACCCTCTGACAGTGCAGCACTCCCTCAGCACTGACCCTCTGACAGTGCAGCACTCCCTCAGTACTGTCACTCTGACAGTGCGACACTCCCTCAGTACTGACCCTCTGACAGTGCAGCACTCCCTCAGTACTGACCCTCTGACAGTGCAGCACTCCCTCAGTACTGACCCTCTGACAGTGCGGCACTCCCTCAGTACTGACCCTCTCACTGCAGCACTCCCTCAGTACTGACCCTCTAACAGTGCGGCACTCCCTCAGTACTGACCCTCAGACAGTGCAGCACTCCCTCAGTACTGAACCTCTAACAGTGCGGCACTCCCTCAGTACTGACCCTCTGACAGTGCAGCACTCACTCAGTACTGACCCTCTGACAGTGCAGTACTCCCTCAGTACTGACCCTCTAACAGTGCGGCACTCCCTCAGTACTGACCCTCAGACAGTGCAGCACTCCCTCAGTACTGACCCTCTGACAGTGCAGCACTCCCTGAGTACTGACCCTCTGACAGTGCAGCACTCCCTCAGTACTGACCCTCTGACAGTGCGGCACTCCCTCAGTACTGACCCTCTGACAGTGCAGCACTCCCTCAGTACGGACCCTCTGACAGTGCGGCACTCCCTCAGTACTGACCCTCTCACTGCAGCACTCCCTCAGTACTGACCCTCTAACAGTGCGGCACTCCCTCAGTACTGACCCTCTGACAGTGCAGCACTCCCTCAGTACTGACCCTCTGACAGTGCAGCACTCCCTCAGTACTGACCCTCTGACAGTCAGCACTCCCTCAGTACTGACCCTCTGACAGTGCAGCACTCCCTCAGTACTGACCCTCTGACAGTGCAGCACTCCCTCAGTACTGACCCTCTGACAGTGCAGCGCTCCCTCAGTACTGACCCTCTGACAGTGCAGCACTCCCTGAGTATTGACCCTCTGACAGTGCAGCACTCCCTCAGTACGGACTCTCTGACAGTGCGGCACTCCCTCAGTACTGACCCTCTGACAGTGCGGCACTCCCTCAGTACTGACCCTCTGACAGTGCAGCACTCCCTCAGTACTGACCCTCTGACAGTGCAGCACTCCCTCAGTACTGACCCTCTGACAGTGCGGCACTCCCTCAGTACTGACCCTCTGACAGTGCAGCACTCCCTCAGTACTGACCCTCTGACAGTGCAGCACTCCCTCAGTACTGACCCTCTGACAGTGCAGCACTCCCTCACTGACACTGCTAGTGTTAGACTGGGTTACTCTGTCTTGGATCTGCAGTGGGAGTTGTATCTGGGGATTGAGGATGTGGGCTACAGCCAATGTGAGGGAGAAACAGCAATCCACATTGCTAAGCCAGCAATTCTAGATGTCCTTACTAAAGCAGGAAGAATCACAGTCAGACAAATGATCAGATTTGAGATCTGTAATTATTGCAAATAACAAGTTGCATTTCCAGTGAGTTTCTGCAGTCACAACTTTCCCCAGACAGCCAGTCGTTGCTGAGAACAACCCTCAGATTGAATCATTCACAACACTTGTCTTTGTAAAAAATGTATTCTTGGCTTGTGCGTGATATATATTATTTAAATTTTCGAGTATCCAACCCTTTTATTTTCCAATTCAGGGGCAATTTAGCGCGGCCAATCCACCTAACGTGCACATCTTTGGGTTGTGAGGGCAAAACCCACGCAGACACGGGGAGAATGGGCAAACTCCACACGGACAGTGACCCAGAGCCGGGATCGAACCTGGGACCTCGGCGCCGTGAGGCAGCAGTGCTAACCCACTGCGCCACCGTGCCGCCCTCGCTTGCGACAAACCCACATGTGTTGCGCATCTCGAGTTGCCCTGGGAGTGAGCCAGGTTGTGTGGGGCCATGCGTGGCCCAGACTGCGTGAGCACGGCTGTTTCCCAATCGGTGAACTTCGTTGGGTGCGTAATACATTGTGACAGCTTCACGATCATTTTAACTGGTGCCAACCCAGAAATATCCGACAAATGACTGAGTTCATCGGTGCTGCTGCCATATCCCCCCCTCAATTACCCCCAGCATCTCATCCCCTTCCCTTGGCAGCTTCCCACACAATCGTAGGAGGTGCAACACCTGCCCCTTTACCTCCTCATTGTCAAAAGCCCCAATCACTCCTTCCGGGCAGTTACATATCTTCCGATTTGGTCTATTGTATTCACTGCTCCCAATGCCGCCTCCTCTACAACGGGGAGAACAAACACAAACTGGGTGACCACTTTGCAGAGCACCGTCGCTCAGTCCGCAAACGTGACCCCGACACCCCGGCGTTGCCACTTCAGTTCACCATCTTGCTCCCATGCCCATATTTCTGTCCTTGGCCTGCAGCAATGGTTCCAGGGAAGCCCAACGCAAACTGGAACTGATTAGACACGTTCCAGCCTCTGGACTCAACGCAATGTTCACCAACTTCCGACCATGAACTTCATCCTGCATTTTAGATTTTCCCCCCCGAAATGCCAGTCTGTATCTTGTTCCCACGTTTTTGTTTTCAAACCGCCCAGACCCTTTCTCTGCTGTTAACACATTCTGCTATTTTGCTTTCAGGCAGAGCTGACCTTTATTCTGCTATTAACACCTACTCTGGACAAAAACATTAATACTGTTATTACCACTTCCTTTGTCCTCTGTTCCATGACGTCTTTGTCAGTCGATATCTGCTGCCCTACAACCTATCACAGACCATTTATTCTGCCCTCCCTGGCCCTCCCCTCACTTTTTAACAGCATAAAACCCAGCACGTGTGTAGCTCTCTCCAGCTCTGAAGAAGCGCGATGTCGGATCCCAAACGTTGACCCAGTTCCTCTCTCCACAGATGTTGCCAGACATTTTCCTGGCATTTTCTGTTTTAGTTACTGAATTTGTGGGAGCTGCGAAATGAACATCGACCTGGGCCTCTACCGCCCTGTCGGTGATGAAGGATGATAATGGGGTTGTTGATGAGATGAGGATGAATAGGAAGAGGCCATTTATAGAATCTTTCACAAGGTGACTGGGGCATCGTGTCTCGAATCTTACCCCCTCCCCCCTCTCACAGGGGGGGGTGCCAAGTAAGCTCTGACGAAGGGTCTTTCACAGTCGGTGTGGTGCAGAAAGAGGTGGTTTGCCGCCTCATGTCACTTCTTAATCATCATTACTGAGATTAGCTTTTAACTCCAGATTTATTAATTTTATTCAAATTCTATCTGGTGGAATTGGAACCCATATCTACATTGACCTGGGCCTTTGGATTACTAATACACCGATTGTCGTATGAGGAACGGTTGAGGAATCTGGGTCTGTACTCGTTGGAGTTTAGAAGGATGAGGGGGGATCTTATTGAAACTTACAGGGTACTGCGAGGCCTGGATAGAGTGGACGTGGAGAGGATGTTTCCACTTGTAGGAGAAACTAGAAGCAGAGGACACAATCTCAGAGATGAGGAGGAATTTCTTCAGCCAGAGGGTGGTGAATCTGTGGAACTCTTGGCCGCAGAAGGCTGTGGAGGCCAAATCACTGAGTGTCTTTAAGACCGAGATAGATAGGTTCTTGATTAATAAGGGGATCGGGGGTTATGGGGAGAAGGCAGGAGAATGGGGATGAGAAAAATATCAGCCATGATTGAATGGCGGAGCAGACTCGATGGGCCGAGTGGCCTAATTCTGCTCCTATGCTTTATGGCTTCATGATGCCACCACTTCTCCATACACACTTCCCCTGGGCCGCTTGCAGCTGTGGTGCTGGAGATCCCAAATCCACCGCCTCCAGCCCTGATGACCTCTCTGCAGTTGTCGGACTGCCCAAGTGAATGTGGCCGGCTCTGCCGTGGGTACTACTTTCCATTACCTACAACCACCTCCACGTTTGAAGATTTACAGCTTGATTTCGAATCAGTATCCCGGAGCAGGAAGGATGGCCTGGCGAAGAGAGAGCAGTCACCAGAGCACCTGAAATGAACAACCATGTTCAAAGACAAATTTCCACAGCTCACTCTGTGGTGACATGCATGTCAATAGCGTGATATGCATGTACTCATCGATGTATATGGTTGTGTATCAGTGTACATAGTTAGCGGTACGACCTCCGACCACCAGGTGGCGATAGAGATCCACCACGTGACTTGGGACAAGGGTCTGTTGGTAGTAAGTCGTACATGGGCAGCACGGTAGCATTGTGGATAGCACAATTGCTTCACAGCTCCAGGGTCCCGGGTTCACGGAGTCTGCACATCCTCCCCGTGTGTGCGTGGGTTTCCTCCGGTTTCCTCCCACAGTCTAAAGATGTGCAGGTTAGGTGGATTGGCCATGATAAATTGCCCTTAGTGTCCAAAATTGCCCTTAGTGTTACTGGGGTATAGGGATAGGGTGGAGGTGTTGATCTTGGGTAGGGTGTTCTTTCTGCGAGCCGGTGCCGACTCGATGGGCCGAATGGCCCCCTTCTGCACAGTAAATTCTATGATCTAAGAGGATGGTCGCCCTTTGAGTAGCTCCAGGAGAATTCACTGAAT